>NC_067122.1:323356-623356 GCF_021347895.1 Acanthochromis polyacanthus
ATTTACTGTTTTATCACCTCATTAACTATTGATCAGGACGAGATGGAGGAGATGGCCGGCTGTCGGCCCCCAGAGGCCCCTGCAGTGTGGAGGAACAAATATATTGATTAGAGCCACGATGAATAGAAAGACACACTCAGAGCTGGAGGGCTCAGCTGGACCCTCCTCCATCTTTAAGCGGACACCCTGGTGGACGGTCAGATACAGTAAACACACCACAGATGGTGGAGAAACGCTCCTTTAATCATCCTCTGATTTATCTTCAGTTCAAACTCTTTCCTGGAGAAACATTTAATCCCACATCAGCACACGGATCATGTAAAGGTCATGGACAAGGAGCTGCACTGGATTATGTCAGCTAAGAAATTCCTTCAATAATTAAAAATGATTTTTTTCCAACATTAAAAGTATAAAGTTATGCATGTGTCTGAGATATTCTGTGTCTCACTGGGATTCACTCACACTCAGATTTGAAGCTGGTTTTGATGGAAGTCTCTCCTCTGCAGGTTCAGTGAAGGATCCCTCTGATCCTGGATCAGAGCTCCAGATCGGCTAACTGATGCCCCGAGGCGACAGCGGACACACTTACCCATCAGGTCAGTCTGAGCAGCCACCTCAAGGTCAGTAAGCCACCTTTAGACGCCGACCTCTGACCTCTGGCTCACAGCAGTCTGCTCCAGTGCAGCTCAGAGACTTCAGAGGGAATCTGTCTTCATAGCCTTTTAGCAGACATCAAACACATAAACACATAAAGCACAGCGGTGGCAGCATCATGATGTGAAGCACGGTGGAGGCAGCATCATGATGTGAAGCACGGTGGTGGCAGCATCATGATGTGAAGCATGGTGGAGGCAGCATCATGATGTGAAGCACGGTGGAGGCAGCATCATGATGAGAAGCACGGTGGAGGCAGCATCATGATGTGAAGCATGGTGGAGGCAGCATCATGGTGTGAAGCACGGTGGAGGCAGCATCATGGTGTGAAGCATGGTGGAGGCAGCATCATGATGAAGCACGGTGGAGGCAGCATCATGATGAAGCACGGTGGAGGCAGCATCATGGTGTGAAGCACGGTGGAGGCAGCATCATGACATGAAGCACGGTGGAGGCAGCATCATGATGTGAAGCACGGTGGAGGCAGCATCATGATGAAGCATGGTGGAGGCAGCATCATGATGTGAAGCACGGTGGAGGCAGCATCATGATGAAGCATGGTGGAGGCAGCATCATGACATGAAGCACGGTGGAGGCAGCATCATGACGTGAAGCACGGTGGAGGCAGCATCATGGTGTGAAGCACGGTGGAGGCAGCATCATGACATGAAGCACGGTGGAGGCAGCATCATGATGTGAAGCACGGTGGAGGCAGCATCATGATGAAGCATGGTGGAGGCAGCATCATGATGTGAAGCACGGTGGAGGCAGCATCATGATGAAGCATGGTGGAGGCAGCATCATGACATGAAGCACGGTGGAGGCAGCATCATGACGTGAAGCACGGTGGAGGCAGCATCATGGTGTGAAGCACGGTGGAGGCAGCATCATGACATGAAGCACGGTGGAGGCAGCATCATGATGTGAAGCACGGTGGAGGCAGCATCATGATGAAGCACGGTGGAGGCAGCATCATGATGTGAAGCACGGTGGAGGCAGCATCATGATGAAGCACGGTGGAGGCAGCATCATGATGTGAAGCACGGTGGAGGCAGCATCATGATGAAGCACGGTGGAGGCAGCATCATGATGTGAAGCACGGTGGAGGCAGCATCATGATGAAGCATGGTGGAGGCAGCATCATGATGTGAAGCACGGTGGAGGCAGCATCATGATGAAGCATGGTGGAGGCAGCATCATGATGTGAAGCACGGTGGAGGCAGCATCATGGTGTGAAGCACGGTGGAGGCAGCATCATGATGAAGCATGGTGGAGGCAGCATCATGATGTGAAGCACGGTGGAGGCAGCATCATGGTGTGAAGCACGGTGGAGGCAGCATCATGATGTGAAGCACGGTGGAGGCAGCATCATGGTGTGAAGCACGGTGGAGGCAGCATCATGATGAAGCATGGTGGAGGCAGCATCATGATGAAGCATGGTGGTGGCAGCATCATGATGAAGCACGGTGGAGGCAGCATCATGATGTGAAGCACGGTGGAGGCAGCATCATGATGAGAAGCACGGTGGAGGCAGCATCATGATGTGAAGCACGGTGGAGGCAGCATCATGATGAAGCACGGTGGAGGCAGCATCATGATGTGAAGCACGGTGGAGGCAGCATCATGATGAAGCACGGTGGAGGCAGCATCATGATGTGAAGCACGGTGGAGGCAGCATCATGATGAAGCACGGTGGTGGCAGCATCATGATGTGAAGCACGGTGGAGGCAGCATCATGATGTGAAGCACGGTGGAGGCAGCATCATGATGAGAAGCACGGTGGAGGCAGCATCATGATGAAGCACGGTGGTGGCAGCATCATGGTGTGAAGCACGGTGGAGGCAGCATCATGATGTGAAGCACGGTGGAGGCAGCCTCATGATGAAGCACGGTGGAGGCAGCATCATGATGAAGCACGGTGGAGGCAGCATCATGATGAAGCATGGTGGTGGCAGCATCATGGTGTGAAGCATGGTGGAGGCAGCATCATGATGAAGCACGGTGGTGGCGGCATCATGATGTGAAGCACGGTGGAGGCAGCATCATGATGAAGCACGGTGGAGGCAGCATCATGATAAAGCACGGTGGAGGCAGCATCATGATGTAAAGCACGGTGGAAGCAGCATCATGATGAAGCACGGTGGTGGCAGCATCATGATGTAAAGCACGGTGGAGGCAGCATCATGATGAAGCATGGTGGAGGCAGCATCATGATGAAGCATGGTGGTGGCAGCATCATGATGAAGCACGGTGGAGGCAGCATCATGATGTGAAGCACGGTGGAGGCAGCATCATGATGAGAAGCACGGTGGAGGCAGCATCATGATGTGAAGCACGGTGGAGGCAGCATCATGATGAAGCACGGTGGAGGCAGCATCATGATGTGAAGCACGGTGGAGGCAGCATCATGATGAAGCACGGTGGAGGCAGCATCATGATGTGAAGCACGGTGGAGGCAGCATCATGATGAAGCACGGTGGTGGCAGCATCATGATGTGAAGCACGGTGGAGGCAGCATCATGATGTGAAGCACGGTGGAGGCAGCATCATGATGAGAAGCACGGTGGAGGCAGCATCATGATGAAGCACGGTGGTGGCAGCATCATGGTGTGAAGCACGGTGGAGGCAGCATCATGATGTGAAGCACGGTGGAGGCAGCCTCATGATGAAGCACGGTGGAGGCAGCATCATGATGAAGCACGGTGGAGGCAGCATCATGATGAAGCACGGTGGTGGCAGCATCATGGTGTGAAGCATGGTGGAGGCAGCATCATGATGAAGCACGGTGGTGGCGGCATCATGATGTGAAGCACGGTGGAGGCAGCATCATGATGAAGCACGGTGGAGGCAGCATCATGATAAAGCACGGTGGAGGCAGCATCATGATGTAAAGCACGGTGGAAGCAGCATCATGATGAAGCACGGTGGAGGCAGCATCATGATGAAGCATGGTGGAGGCAGCATCATGATGTGAAGCACGGTGGAGGCAGCATCATTATGTAAAGCACGGTCATTTGTGCACAAACTGCAAACTGTTTGGCTGATGTGGAAAAGTTGGCGTGTAAATGCCAAAAAGGAACAAACATCTGATTGAGCTGCAGCAGATGGAACTCGTTTTAAATCATGTTTTCTTTGCTGATTTTATGGAGCGATGCTTCAGGTTTTGGGTTTTTCGGGCGTTGTGTTGACGGTAAATATTTGGTTCCTGAAAAGCTCCTCTGAGGGGAATATTTCTGCACACAGCTGTGAGGTAATGAGCTGCTGTTGGACATATGTTCCTGTGGTTCACCTGTTTACCTGCCACCTGGCCCCTCCCCTTCCCCTGCGGTGACTGTCAATCAGACGGCGACACTTTGAGGACCAATTAGACTCAACTTAAGCTCCTGTTTTATCAACAAGTCATTATCCTGCAGGAGGAGGCCGCCGGCACGCCTGCTGCTGAGGACAGACACTAATGCTGCTGTACATGGTTCTGATTCTGGTTCTTATAAATCAGATCCTGCTGCTGCTGATGACTGTGATCATTCTGATTTTGACTCTGATTCTTCTGTTGATGATTCCGGTCCTGAAGCTTCTTCTTCTGATAAATGGGATTCCAAATCTGATGAATCTGATTCTTTTAATTCAGATCATGATGTTGATTCTGGTTCTGATGCTTCTGTCTATGTTTCTATCTCTGCTGCTGATTCTGATGGTTCTGGTTCTGATGATTATGGTTCTGGTTCTGGTTCTGGTTCTGGTTCTGCTGCCTATGATTCTAGTGTTCATTCTGCTTCTCATTCTCACTACGATTTTGCTTCTGATTTGGATTGTTTTGCTTGTGGTTCTGATTTAAATTCTACTGCTTGTGATGTTGATTCTGGTTCCGGTTCTAATTTTGATTTCAGCTGTTTCTGCTTCTGATTCTGGTCCTGCAGCTTCTTATTCTGATGATTGTGATTCTGAATTTGCAGATTCTTAGAATTCAGATTATAATGTTGATTCTGATTCTGATTCTGATTCTCATGATTCTGATTCTGGTTCTGCTGATTCTTATTCTGCTGGTTCTGGTTCTGGTTCTGGTTCTGGTTCTGCTGATCGTGTTTCTCTGCAGCGCTCACACAGAGCAGCAGCTGTTAATCCCCTCAGCTTTGGGACGACTTGAGCAGAATCTCTTTTAAATCACTTCTTTAAACAGTTTGTACAGACTTACTTTAACCTGACGTTTGCTTTTATCGCTTATGAAGATTTTTATTTCACACTGAGGGTTTTTTTCTTTTCTTTACATGTATTGATAATGGCATTTGTTGCTGATATTCTTATAGACTTTACACTGTAAACCAGTCATTATGATTGCATATTTGATCTTTTATCAGGTGTGTTCTTGTGTTAGCACGTCTTCCAGCTTCTCTCCTGTCCACGTCCTGCTTCTGCGTTCTCTGTCTTTGTTTTGCTGAATAAATGAAGTTATGATCCTCGCTGCAGAATCCGCCGGGTTTCCTGCAGCTCCTCTCTCACAGAGACAACAGTTTGGTTAATCAGCGGCTGCCTCCCTGCAGCACGCTCCCATTCACCTCATTGTAAATTCCTCCACATTGTTCTCAATTTGTTAGCCCACTTTATGCTCTTTGTGCCGGCACTAAGGCTCTCCACAGTGTCCTCCTCCTCCTCCTCTTCCTCCTCTCCTCTCACACGTTTTTACAGCAGAATTCTCCTCCTCCTCCTCAGACGTCAGAAGCCTCGTGGACTTTTCCTCTTTTCCTTTTCGGTTGAAGATTTACTTTGCAAAAGAATGATGGAAGCATTAAGAGAAACAGATCATCATGAGGAAATGTTGCAGCCTCAAGCCTTTGGATCTTCATGAGCAGAAAACAACTCAACTTCAACATCCAGGCTTTCCTGAAAATTCATCTGTTAAAGAAAAGATGATGAAGAGATTTTAGATGCTGTGATTCTGTAACTTCAGTCTGAATCGAAACATCAGCGTCTCCAGTGGAACATTTGCTAGTTTTGGTTTGCTTCCATTTCTTTTGAGCGTTTGACAAATTGTTGTTTTTGTTTGCAGCTTCATCTGTGAAGTGTCTGAGTTTAGCTTTCTGGAGGAGATCCAGAGTTCGGCGCTTCAGGCGACAAGAAGAAGAAGAAGGAAAAGAAAAGGAAACTGAAGGAGGGGAAAAGTGTCGGCCTGAAGGTAATGTAGAGGTGTGCTGTCTTCATCTGGGAGGGAAATACGCACAAGAACACACACAAGAACACACACAGCCTCATGGTTGAACACACACTCATACTGATGCTTGTTCAGCCTGTCGCACACTCACTGAGCCGTGTTCACTCACAAGAACACACACACTGATGCATAAAGTAAGTAATTTAACAGATAATAATAATAATATTCACACCATGATGCTGCAGCTCTGATCTGAAGAATTCAAATAAACCTGAATGAAGAACCTTCTAACGACCTGCAGGAAGCCTGTGAAGAACCATCCCCCAGAGAAAGAGGTCCTCTGACTGGTGAAGGCACTTTGAAGAACCGTTTTAGAACCGTTGTTTAATATAAGAGGAGGAGGTTTCTGTAAGTCTGGATTCATGTCTGATAAAGCGGTGATGATCTGAGGAGAGGAGGTCAAGAGGTGGAAGTGGCTGATTAAGGACTCTCAACGCAGAGTGAAGAGAGCACTAATGATCACACACACACACACACACACTATCTGCCCCAGGGCATGTTGGGGGCAGTTAGTTTCCCTTTAAAAGCCCACAGAGGCAGAACAGAGTCACAGGAAAGTGTCAATCAAGGGAGCAACCATGCAGCATGAACACACACACACACACACACACACACACACACACACACACACACACACACACACACACACACACACACACACACACACACACACACACACACCTCATCAACATTAGAATCAGTGGTGGAATGTAACTGAGTACTTTTAGCTACACTTTAGCTACATACACCCCTTGTCAAAAGTTTTAGGACACTTTTTCATTCAAATGAATGAGAAAGCGTCCTAAAACTTTTGACAGGGGGTGTACACATAAATATAACATATTTATATTTAATGTACATTACTCATCTTTTGTAGAGGCAGTAAAATGTGGAGCCTCCTTTTCCTCGGCGTTTGCAACATGACATCTGTTTGCTGTTTCATTTTATGTCGTTTCGTGATCGGTTTGTTTGACAACAGCAACAACACAAAACGGTCCCAAAAAGACAGAAAACAACAAGAATGAGGATCAAAATGAGGAAAAACAGACACAAGGTGCAAGAAAGGACACAAAACTGTCTTTAAAAGTTTGTTAGATGAATAATCGAATAAACATGATTAGAAATAGAAACTTTAATCTTAAACTATAAAACATCTGTGGCCTGTATGGAGTATATAGTAGCAACTTGAGACCATCTGAATTGTAATTGGTGCTACATAAATATAATGAATTAACCTGAACTGAACTCATGTGGAAACAAAAAGATGCCAAACAAGAAAAACGAGACACAAAAAGAGACAAAACAAGAAAAAATAAGACAGCAAAACAACAGAGAGCAGTCAGAACTTGCCCAAAAAGGCATAAAACAAAAACAATGAGACTCAAAGCCTTAATTTAATTTTTTAATGATTTAAATTCATGTTTAATAAATAATGGAATAAATGTGATTTGTGTCATTCTGCATGGAGGATATTTGTGAGGTCAGGCTTTTAAAACTGTAAAATATCTGCAGTATGTGGAGACAAAGCGACGCCAAACAAGTCAAATGAGAAAAAGATGAAACAAGGAAGGAGAAACGAGAAATGAGAAAAACCACGGCAACCTAACAACAGAGAGGAGGCAAAAAGGCAGAAAACACCAAGAATGAGACTGCAAAGCACAGACGTTTTCTGAAGGCGTGCGTTCTCTCTGCTTCTTCATGGTTGCAGGAGAAAACTTACGCCACAGCGGCTAGAACCGGGTGTTTGGCTGTAGGATCCTCTGATGCTCCTCAGGTGAGGCTGGGGGAGGACAGGTAGGGTCAGATAGAGATCAGGAAACTGAGCTGCTGCTGCTGCTCAGGTAAACAGATGGAGGTTCTGCCCTCTGCTCCACCAGATAACCTCTGACTCCCCCTCCTCACCTCCCTCTGATTGCACCTGTAACAACCCCTCCTCACCCTCCTCACCCCGGGGCAGAATAGGGTTTCATCCTGTTCACCCTCAGCGGACCTCTGTTAGCCGCTAATTGCTTCGTTCATCTCAGACTCTGGATCTGAGTCGGACCGGACGTGAGGTTCCTGCAGTTCAGACAGGCTTCTGAACATTTCAAAATTGAATCTAAATGGCCACAAAAACACATAAAACGACCAAAATGAGACAAAAAACAACATTAGATGACCAAAATATGACACAAAATGACTAAAATTTCATCCAAATGGCCACAGAAATACAGAAAACGACCAAAATGAGACACAAGTCAACCACAAAACAAACAAAATTAAATGTAAACCACCACAAAAAAGACAAAACAATCTAAATGTTACACAAACCAACCACAAAAAGGTGTAAAACAACCGAAACAAGACACAAAACGGCAAATACATGCACCACAAAACTTCATCAGATGACTAAAATGAGACACAAAATGGTCAAAATTTAAATGGCCACAAAAATGTATAAAACGACCAAAATAAGGAATAAACAACCACAGTAAGGTGTAAAACAACCGAAACAAGACATAAAACAGCAATAACATGCATGTAAACTACCACAAAACTTCATCACATGACCAAAATGAGACACAAAATGACCAAAATTTTATCCAAATTGCCACAAAAACACAAAAAACGACCAAAATGAAACGTAAACAACCACAGACGGTCACATTTGGTGGAGTGGTTCCACGTGGAGCAGGGAATTCTGGGTATTCTGGGCTGATGATGCTCCTTCTTCTCTACTGTGTGGTGGCGGGGGGGCAGTTATGAGGTCTTAATCAGGGCTGCAGAGGTCAGACCTTCCTCCTCCTCCTCCTCCTCAGAATCACCGTGAAATTCTAAAAGTCCACAGAGGATCTTCAGCCGAGTCATCCTGAGGCCATCATCATCACCATCATCATCATCACCCGGTTGAACCTCTGACCTCCGACGCTCCGACAGCCACCGAGCAATTTCCAGAGCAATAAACCGTTTCCGCGGCAACGAGGAGACGGGCCGCTCCGACTGAATAATGAGCTCCTTCTCATTTTATTCCGGCTCGTATGATAATAAAGCTTTCTGTGGGATTTCTCCTTCAGCTCGCCCTCAAATTCGCCATGAAGGAAAGTATAAATCAGACGTTTGAGTCGCCGGTCGGCCGGGGCCACAATGGCAGCGAGGAGGGCGAGGACGAGGGGAGCGCCGCAATGTAAAATAGTTAAAAGCTTATTAGAAGCGCTGAAAGGCAGAGTGATTTCCACTTTGTTTCGGAACACCCTGAGCTCATCCTTTCAAGTGATTGTGAAGGGGGCAATTCAAATCTCTTTGGGCCCGTATGAATGAAGGCCCCTCTTAAAGCCCCTTTATAAGCCGGCAAATTCCCCACAGGCGCATGCCCTTTAGCTCCATTACTGATTTACCCGGAGCATTCATCTGCGGCCTTCTGCTGCCATTGTTGAGCTGCAGCCACCCCTGCACCTGACAGCAGCTAACTCCGCTAACTCTGCTAACTCCACCGCTAACACCACCGTTAGCTAAAATATCTGCAGGAACACAACAGAGAATCTGCCATTCTCAGCGGTGAAACAAAAGCTCAGAGAGGTGAGGCAGGAATAAAGGAGTGCTGTGATTTGTGATTGATTCCAGCGGGGTGGGGCTGCAGGAGGAGGTGGAGGAGGAGGTGGTTCTGGGGGGGGGGGCTGCTGTTAAACATGGAGGGGCTGAATGAGGCGGGTCCCCAGATAGAAAAGGTGGAGGCCTGATCCCCTCTCTCCTTTCTTTCTTGTCCTTTCTTTCTCTTTTTCTTTATTTTTCTGCCTCTAACCTCCCCCTCCTGCCCTCCCATTCACATAAAGGGGTGAAAAAAATTCCAAGTGGGCCTATTGGTGCTGTACTTAGATTAATTAGGCTCTCCTTTAGAGCCCATTCAGCCCCTCTCTCAAACGGGGGTCCTGCTCTCTCCCTGTGGAAAGTTTTCGGCCTCCATTTGCATTTGTTTGTGTGGTTTGGTGTGGAGGAGAGGCCGCACAAAAGGAGAGCAGGGAAAATATTCTTTTAATGGCTTTTTCACTGCTTCACGCTGTTTTCTTTGCCCTCCTTTCACGGCTAACAGCTCTCCACAACACCAGAAAGAAACACAGAGAAAGTTGTCAAAAGAGGGACGAGAGGCTGCAGGTTTGAAATCAGATCCGACGCTCACAAAGAGCGCAGAGCTGCGAGTGTGTGCTGCTGCAGGGCGTCTGAATGCCGCTGCATGGCCACTCATGCATTAACGGCCGCCGCTCTGAATGCTCTGACATGTTTGTCTCCTGCAAAAGAAGAAGCTCCAGGATCTGAGCTCAGAGAAACACCAAGGACCTCAGAACATCTACTGATGTTAAATGGAGTAGAATCTAACATGTGGGCTAAAAATTCATTTTTGCATTACAGTTAGGGGCTGGTTAACATGAACACTAATGTAAAAAAACACAATAACCTGAATATTATTGCAGAAAATGGTTCAAAACATAAGTATTAATGTGCATGAACGCACAAAAACTGAATATCAAGGCACAAAAGATTCAATAATCTGAAATTTCACATAAAAAAAGACATAATAACTTCAATATCAATGTAAAAAGCTTAAAAACCTTAAAAACTTAATGTGCAAGAATGTTAGAAATCTTGAATATTAATATACTAAAGCATAAAAAAGGACTATGAGGTCATAGAAGAATCAATAACCTGACATTTCACGCACAAAAGACCCAATAACATGAATACTGATACAAAAATATCAATAATATGAATAGTAATGTATGAAAGTTTTAAAAACCTAAACATTAATGTACAAAGTGTCAAAACCTTGAACATGAATGCACAAAAGCATAAAAAACGTATATCAAGACAAAAAAGTATCAATAACTTGACTATTAATGTACAAAAATATTTTAAAAAACCTAAATAACAATGTATGAAAGTTATTATGTTATGATGTTATTATATATTTTTATTGTACAAAAATGTTAAAATGTAAGTATTAATGCACAAAGTGTCAAAAATCTCTACATTTAATGTACAAAAATATCAATGCTGTAAATAGAAACAAACAAAAGAATCAATAATAATAATATTAACAATTATCATTATTATTATTGTTGTTGTTGTTGTTGTCGTTGTTGTTATTACACATTTTTGTTGCCCCTGTTGCAACTTTTTGGAAACAAAATGAGGACATTAAAAGGAAAGAAAAGAAAAAGAAAACTATTACAATTAGTTTCAACATTTGATTTGTTCCGTTTGTGTTTTAACGACGTTCAGTCTGAGGAATTATTAACTAAAGCACACCTCATTCATTACAACCTGTAAACACACACAGTAACACACACAGTAACACACACACACACACACACACACACACACACATGTTTGTACTTCTATCTTCGTGAGGACATCCATAGGCGTAATGCATTTCCTAGAGCCTTACCCTAACCTTAACCATCACAACTGATTGCCTAAACTTAATCCTGACCCTAACCAAACCTCAATTCATACCTGTTCTCTAAAAACAAGTCTTCACCCTCAAACATGGCTGTTTCAAAGTGAGGACCGGCCAAAATGTCCTCACTTTGTAAAAATGTCCTCACTTTGAAAGTTAAATGCAGAAAATGGTTCTCACAATGTAGCAAGTACAAGAACACACACACACACACACACACACACACACACACACACACACACACACACACACACACACACAGGTGAGTTAAAGGCAGGTGCAGCAGCAAACGGACTCCTGAAGCTGCTCTGAGGTCAGTTTATCTTATTTACACTCAGAGATAAAAGAAAAAAAAAACTGAGACGCAGCTGCTGAAAGTGTGTGTGTTCATGTGTATTTGTGTGTTACTGCGTGTGTGTTACCATCCACAGAGTGTCCTACAGTTATTGCAGACAGTGAACTCACCACATCTGTCTGCTCTGCTGTACACTGACTCTATTCTTCTTCTTCTGCGTCTTAAAGGGAGCAGCTACAAAGTGTCCTGGAGGTCAGAGTGACGAGGTTTGGGAGGGGAGGATCTACTGGAGAGGACAAAAAAACAGAAGTCGCCTGTGGACATCAAGCTCCTCTGAAAAGCAGAAGAAACCTCCTGACATTGTGCACACTTGAACCTACATGATCGCTTCCTCATGAGTGTGTCCTGCAGGCCAGAGGTCAGAGCTTCAGGTACCTGAAGGAAGCACAGACTGACAGAACACAGTTTCACCACCTTCTTTCACCCTTGAAGTTTGGAGGTTTTAGGAAGCAGCTCATGGCTTGTGTGATGTTGTTCTTTAGATGTTCTCATGCTGGAATATTCCTCTTCTTCAGACTTCTACAGGCTGGGAGTCATCCTATCAGCCCGCATCTTTTTATCCTGAGATATTCATGGTTTATCTAGAAATGTCATCAACACCTTTGGTAGTGATGCAGCCGCTGATCATGACACCTTCACCTCCATGCTTCACTGTCAGGACCATCCATCCACTGTGGTAGTCCTGCTCAGGTTCCACCAAACATCTGGACTCCATCTGAACTCATTCATCTTCATCTGACCAAAGAATGTTCTCCAGCATCCATCAGGCTTCTTCTCATGTTCTTCAGCAAACTTTCATCTGGAAGTTTAGTTCTGAGCAGCAGCCAGGTTTAGTTCTGGTCCTCCGTCCATAGAGGTTGATGTTCTGAAGGTTTCTTCACACTGTCTGAGCTTCACACTAACTCTGGTTTCCATGGAGAACCCCTGAACAGAGTCTGAAGCAGCTGATGTCTGTTTTTACAGCTGGATGGAGAAAGTAGTTCACTGTGTGTGGAGTCATTTTAGGAGCTCCGATTAGTGGAACTATGACTCCTTCTAGACCTCCTGATTTGTGGAACTATGACTCCTTCTAGACCTCCTGATTAGTGGAACTATGACTCCTTCTAGACCTCCTGATTTGTGGAACTATGACTCCTTCTAGACCTCCTGATTTGTGGAACTATGACTCCTTCTAGACCTCCTGATTAGCGGAACTGTGACTTTTTCTAGACCTCCTGATTTGTGGAACTATGACTCCTTCTAGACCTCCTGATTTGTGGAACTGTGACTCCTTCTAGACCTCCTAATTAGTGGAACTATGACTCCTTCTAGACCTCCTGATTAGTGGTACTATGACTCCTTCTAGACCTCCTGATTAGTGGTACTATGACTCCTTCTAGACCTCCTGATTAGTGGTACTATGACTCCTTCTAGACCTCCTGATTAGTGGAACTATGACTCCTTCTAGACCTCCTGATTAGTGGTACTATGACTCCTTCTAGACCTCCTGATTAGTGGTACTATGACTCCTTCTAGACCTCCTGATTTGTGGAACTATGACTCCTTCCAGACCTCCTAATTAGTGGTACTATGACTCCTTCTAGACCTCCTGATTAGTGCTGACACCGTGGTTCACTGATTTTTAGTTTATCTTCCTGGATCCTTTTCCATCTTTCAGTCCAAGCATCATGGCTTTTCTCTTCCTCTGTTCAGTTCTTTTCCATGATGGAGACATAGATAGACCCAGTCCATAGGTCCAGACCTGAAAAAGTTCTGCAGCTCGTTTTAGAACCATGTTCTTGCAGTCAGACTGGTTAGAAATCATAGCTGGATTCCATTTGGTTGCACTCAGATTGTCATTTTCAGTCCAGTCTTTCCAAAGATATTTGTTTCTGACTGTCTGTTCAACGTAGAAAAGCTTTAGAGCCGTCTGTACTTCAGTGACATTGGACAGATCTACTGTAGTTTTACACAAAAGAGGCTCCTCCTCACCCGTCCTCACCCCTCCCTCCCCTGCAGAGGTCAGAGGTCAACTCAGCAACTGGCTTCGGTCACGCTTTCTGACCTCCAACTACTGTTGTGAGCATCGTCTTTCCTCGGAGTGCGACTGCAGCTGTGAGCTCAAACCTGCTGCACAGAGAAGCCCTGATGACGCCGTAAAACACAGCGTTAGTCAATTAGAGGGGGGAAAGTACTTCAAATATTAAAAGTAGAAGTACTCAGTGCAGAAAAATACTTTTATGTGCTTAAATTATTACTTTTTGTATTCATATATATATTTATATACAATCCAGGCCAAACGTGGGGAAGCTGGACCACATTTATGCAAAAAATAAAAATTATCAGCTGATTGACGCTGTGTCGCTCCACACGGCCACCTGCTGGCTCTTAAAATCATTACAGATAAAGTTTAAATTGAATTAAATAATTTCAATTTTTAAAATTACATATATGTGATTTTTATTACTATATTTGTTTAAAACATGTTACAGCGGGTACTGGAGGCTCAGATGCAGGAAATGAACGAGTAAACAGATCGGAACCAGCTGTACAACTCAGGGTGAACTCAGGGAACCGACCTAGGAGCCTCTAGAGGCAGGGAAGACTAATAACAAAACAAACCCAAAGCTAAGGTTAACCCACTGTTGGTAACACCAAGGCAGGAGAACAAAACAACAAGGGAAACCTAACTAACAAAAACTAAGCAACCAGAACTCTGCACTAAAACCCAAAAGCTCAACCCAAACTGCTCTTCACTATAGGGAGCTAACACAGCCGCTATGCTAACCTAGAGACGACAGATGATTTTCTTTGACCCAGCAGAATGCATGGAGGACCAGGAGCAGACCAAGGAGCCGGAGGAGTCAGGAAACCAAAAGCAACATCCGGCATCAAACCACGACTGACGACGGTTCTTATAGGACACCAGGACCTGATTAGCTGGCCTCCACCTGCCAGATGACAGATGACACACACCTGGACTCCTCATCAGCACACACCTGTAGGAGAGAGAGAGAGGAAGGCCGAGGGAGGAGAGAGCCCAGCCTCAGCTCACAGCCTAAGCTGTGGCTGCAACAAAACATGTGACTTTGCATGTTTTAACTCCTTATTTTGCAAAGAAATTAACACATTCTTGCCATCTGCAGATTGCACTTTAAAGAAAAGAGCCTTTATTTGTCACGTTGAGATAAAACAGAATAAAATGTTCCCTCTCCAGACTTTACAGTCGAGCCTGGAAGTTGCCTGATCTCAGACCAGCTCTGTGTCCCAGCAGGGCCATACATTCATCATGCTGTTTGCCTGTAGTGGGAAAACAAAATACATGTAAATATAAGTAAACAATAAGTGCCAGATCTCCCTGGTCGATAGAGTGCTCTGGATTTCATGATGCAACAAGCTGTCCGGCCGTTTTAAAGGAGGCCCGTGAAAAAGAAGTGATCGCTGGATGTGATAGAGATGAAATGTGATAGTTTATGCCACCATGAGTCTGATTGTAACGTCCACACTACTAGAAAGGCTGATAAGAGCATTTATAACTATTAGTTTGGCATCATAAAGGGAAGTGGGCTGTTTGATTAATACGAGCAGCTGGCCGGCTCCAGCTTCAGCACATTCTGATGTTGCATATAACTTAGAGGCTGTGATGGGACGGTTTATATATCAAAATGTGATCTGTCACACATTTTTGTGACCCGTTTTGGGGTATGTTTAGGCTGCAAAAGTGGAGTTTGAAAAGACAGAAAAAGAGTGAAGAAGAAAAAGAAACTCTCGGGTTTCAATAGAGTCCTTCAGCACCGTCGGAGCTCAGACCCTAAAAAACTGCAGCTGAATGACTTTAATGTTTAATGCTCTAAAATACATTCAGTTTCTATTTTCTCTCTGTGGTACTGGTTGGTCTGAAGAAGCAAAATCACAAAAACAAACCGAGTGTTAGCTTGTAAAGCTGCAGTTTAACAGATGATGATGGTCCTTCATGATGTCACCTAAAGATGTCACCAGATGACATTGTCCCTTGGTGACATCATCAGGAGACATCACCTGACGATGTCACCTGATATCGTCCCTGTATGATGTCACCAGATATGTCAATGATGTCCCCTCATGATGCCATGGGGAGATGTCACCTAAAAATTTCACCCGGTGATCTCATGATGATGTCATTTAAAAATTTTACCTGATGATATCATCTAATGATGTCCCTTTACGATGTCACCAAAAGGTAATGATATCACCTGATGACGTCCCATGATGATGTCACCAAAATGTTTCACCTGCTGATCCCCCTGATGATGTCACCTGTATCAGCGACTCACCTGAGGGCGTGGTGTCCAGTGATGATGGGGGGGTCTGTGGGGGTATCAGTGATGATGGGGGGGTCTGTGGGGGTATCAGTGATGATGGGGGGGTCTGTGGGGGTATCAGTGATGATGGGGGGGTCTGTGGGGGTATCAGTGATGATGGGGGGGTCTATGGGGGTATCAGTGATGATGGGGGGGTCTGTGGGGGTATCAGTGATGATGGGGGGGTCTGTGGGGGTATCAGTGATGATAAGATAAGATAATCCTTTATTACTCCCCATGTTAGGGGAAATTTCCCATGTTACAGCAGCACAATGAGCAACAATAAACAACAATATAGTTATAATCATAATGATATTTACAATATGCACAAGAGCGTAGGATGGAAAAAGTGGCTTATGGAATAATGTAAAGTACAAGAAAATTCAATTAGTGCAAGAACTGTGCAGATTATGTGATAAAGGATGATGTGACAGAGTCCAGTTTTGTATTAACATCAGCCATTGATGCTGATGTTAGAAAGTCTTACAGCAGATGGAATGAATGACTTGTGATAGCTCCTTCTTCAGGGTGAGTGTCTCAGTCTACTGCTGAAGAAGCTACTCCACAGTGTCATGCAGTGGGTGGGAGGGGTTGTCTCTGATGGATGTGAGCTTTGCCAACATCCTCCTCTATGGAGTCCAGGGAACAGTCCAGCACAGAACCGGTCCTCCTCACCAGTCTGTTCAGTCTCTTTCTGTCCCTTTCAGAGCTCCCTGCTCCCCAACAGACCACTGCATAGAAAACAGCAGACGCTACCACAGAGTCATAGAATGTCCGGAGCAGAGTCCTGCTCACTCCAAAGGACCTCAGTCTCCTCAGCAGGTGGAGACGACTTTGGCCCTTCTTGTACAGGACCTCTGTGTTGTGTGACCAGTCCAGTTTGTTGTTGAGGTGAACACCCAGGTATTTGTATGAGTCCACTATCTCAATGTCCAAACCCTGGATGTTCACCGGTGCAGGCTGAGGTGTCCTCCTCCTGCAGAAGTCGATGGTCATCTCTTTCGTCTTACTGGTGTTGAGCTGCAGATGGTTTCGCTCACACCAGTCGACAGTCAGAGATGACTGTCCTGTTCTCCAGCTCGTCCCCATTCGACACACCCCCAACAATGGCTGTATCATCAGAGAATTTCTGGAGGTGACAGCTCCCAGAGTTGTAGTGGAAGTCTGATGTGTACAGGATGAAGAGAAAGGGAGAGAGCACTGTCCCCTGTGGGCCCCCATGCTGCTGACCACTACATCAGAAACACAGTCCTGAAGCCTCACGTACTGTGGTCTGTTGGTGAGGTAGTCGATGGTCCAAGCAGCCAGGTGACAGTCTAGTCCCGCTCCCTCAAACTTCACCCTGAGCAGAGAAGGCTGGATTGTGTTGAAAGCACTGGAGAAGTCAAAGAACATGACCCTCACAGTGCTGCCGGTGTCCTCCAGGTGAGTCAGCGATCTGTGTAGCAGGTAGACGACTGCATCATCTACTCCAATGTTCAGTTGGTCAGCGAACTGCAGTGGGTCCAGATTAGGGCTCACCAGGGGGTGGAGGTTCCTGAGGATGATCCTCTCCATGGTCTTCATCAGATGAGAAGTGAGGGCCACAGGTCTGAAATGGTTTGGTTCCCTGGGGTTCCTGGTCTTTGAGACAGGAACCAGACAGGAAGTCTTCCACAACACAGGAACCCTCTGCAGACTCAGACTGAAGATGTGGAGCAGCACCTGACAGAGCTGGTCTGGGGGTATCAGTGATGATGGGGGGGTCTGTGGGGGAAGTGTGCCGCCTGGCAGCTAAAAGCCTGATCCTGGAGAAGGCAGGAGATCTGGCAAAGCTCCTTGGAAAATCCCATTAGCCCCCCACCCCCCACTCCAAAACCCAAAAACCCAAAAAAGGCACTTGTTGCCTCGGCTGCCCCCCACCCCCCCAGAAAAAGCCCTTCTGCCCCCGGCTACATCTCTGTCTCTTTGTCCGGTGCGTCTTTTCCTAAGATTTCATCACATTAGTTCCGCTGGGAGCTGGAAATCGCCTGTAATTGCAAGTTCTGTGAAGCCAGCGGGGCAAAAGGAGTGAGGGGAGGAGGGGGTAAGAAGGCAACAGAGGGGAAAAGTGAGGGGACAAGGGGTGGAGGGGGTTTGTCTTTGATGATGATGATGAATGTGATCTCCTTTCTGTGGGAGTTTAGCCAAAGTGTCTGTAGTCAGATTCTAAATAAAGTTTATTCAGTCAGTACTTCACCCAGACTTTGACCCTCAGAGCCTCAAACCAGCCGGCAGAGGAGAAAGTTCCTCTGGTAGCAGGTCCAGGGGTTAAAAAGAAATGAATTAGTAGAAAATATGAGAAAATCCCCCTTCATTATCACACAGGTAGTCAGACAAAATGAGACAATGAGAAAAATGAGACAGAGCTGCACAGAGGCATCAAACAACACAAATATGAAGGACAATAGGCAGAAAATAACAAGGATTAAACAAAAATGCCACAAAGACACAGAAATCATACACACAAACAACAAAACCAAACAAAATGAGAAAAATGAGACACAAAACGATATTAAACATGAAAAATATGATGGAAAATGGCAAAGATGACACAAAACTGTCACAAAAAGACACAAAAACAAGCAAAGAAAACACAAAAAGTTAAAAATGAGACACATCAAAACAAAACAGACTTAAAAAATACCCAAAAAACATAAAACAACAAAAATTAGACCCAAAATGTTACAAAACAAGTAAAATGCGTCACAAAATGTTAAAGATGTGACAAAACTGTGACAGAGAGACACAAATAAATGAAAATGAAACACAAAATGACAAAAATAAGACAGCAAGCAAAACAGAGGGACAAAACTGTTGCAAAAAGACCAAAAAATTGGGACAGAAAATGACAAAAAAGTCAAAAAAAAGACACAAAATGTGAAGATGTAAAACAAAAGAACGGAGACAAAATGGTCCAAAAAAAGTCATAAAAAAATTCAAAATGAGACACAAAAGGACACAAAACAAGAAAAATATGAGACAGAAAACAACAGACAGGAGATAAAACAAGGAATATGAGACACAAAATGTCATGAGAAGAAATTAGGACACAAAGAGACACAAAAAGACAAAAACAAAACGCAAAACAAGGAAAATGACACACAAAATGACACAGATAAGACAAAACTGTCACAGACACAAAACAACAAGCAGACAACAACACAAATGAGAAAAACGACAAAATTCACACAGAATCATACAAATAAGACAAAATAATGACAAAACAAGACAAATGGCAGAAATAAGACACAAAATGACAAAAAAATGTAAAACGACAAAAATCACAAAATGACAAAACGAGAATTAAATGGCCAAAAAAGACATAAAATGACACAAATGAGGAATAAAATGACATAAATGAGACAAAAATGACGCAAATGAGACACAAAATGACACAAATGAGACACAAAATGACAAAAAAGACATAAAATGACACAAATGAGACATAAAATGACACAAATGAGACACAAAATGACAAAAATGAGACAAAATGATGCGAAACACAAAATGACAAAAATGAGACACAAAATGATGCGAAGCACAAAAACATGAGACAGAAAACGACAGGAAACAAAAATGAGGCATAAAATAAAATAAAACAAGACAAAAACAACATAAATGAGACAAAGTGTCACACAGAGACGCACAAAATGAAACTTTTCTCGTCATTCTCCAACAGAAGAAGACGTTTCTGTCCCTGTTTCCACAGAGCTGAAGGACTTTAGAGTGAAAAACGATCCAGATTAACGAATTAAAACTGTGACTGATAGAAACGACAGCTGATTGGTACAGTCTGTGTTTATGTCTGGTCAGATATGTCCTCCTGTCCTAAAATCAGGACGATTGTCTTCAGCGTGAGGTTACATAACCGTCAGAGAGGATTTTACAGCCTGAACAGCAAAACAAAAAGGTTCAACAGTTGAGGCAGTAAACCTTTTGTTGCTTCGTCTCCCATCAGCCCTCGTTGTTTCTGTGATAACCAGCAGCACGCTTTCTCTCCAGACATCTCAGCACATTCTGGATTTTACCATGAGCATAAAGCTGAGCTCATTTCCAGGATCCAGGGTCGAGGCCACCAACGGCGAGGCGGTCAGAGGTCGCAGGTCGCCTGACAAGTGGAAGAAATATTCCTGCCACGCCGCAAAGATCAGAAAAGGAGCAGAAAGTGGAAGCTTTTGTTGTTGCCGTAGGTTACCACCATAAAGAGGCTTTTAATTGGTGTCAACGGCAGGATCTGGGGGGCACGGCTACCGGTCGTCAGGGGCGGGGCTACCGGTCGTCAGGAGGAGCTCAGCTCACCTGTTGGACTGAAGCTCCACCCTGATGCTGGTCTATGTTACATAACGGCCAAAATCATGCAGAAAATGTTACGAAACAAGAGAAACAAGACAGAGAATGGCAAAAATGAGAGAAAACTGTCACAAAAACATGTGAAAAGAAAATACAAAATGGCAAAAACGAGACAAAAAATAACACAAATGAGACGAAAAATGACACAAACGAGAAACAAATTGGCAAAAAGAAGGGAAAACAGATGAAAAGAGAGACTGAGAGGAAAATCAAAGCTACTAGATGACTAAAACAAATGCAGCACGGCTCAGAAACAGAGAACAGAGGAGGTGGTTGTTGGAGATCCATCCAACATGGAGAAACATCTACTGATGATCAACAGAGGAGAGAGGAGACGTCTGGAGCTCAGTTTCTGTTTTCAGCTGCTCAGGTGGAGGTTCTTAACAGTCCTGGATCCGAACTGGACCAGTCCGGGTCAACACGAGATACCACACTCCTGTTGTCACCTTCAGGCAGCTTCAGGTCATCATCACATGTTCTTCTGCTGTCAGCTCCTGCCGGTGAATGCAGGAAGATCTCGTCCATCATCTCCAGCCGTCTCTTTCACATTCATGTCCGTCAGACGTCCTGCTGACGAGGTGGAAGTCCTAAAGTCCTGCTGCATGCTTCTCCTCCAGAAAACCCTCAGATCTCCAGCAGGAGTCAGAGCCGACCTCCGTTAGCGTTCTGAACAAAGCTTAACCTGAAAACAACTTTTTTCTTCTGCTTTTTTGATCTGATTATTTTAAAAACTACAAATATTTTTTTCTGTTCACCTGACATGATTTATTTTTGCCTTTTTCCACCCAAACTACTACTGTCTGTCCACAGTTTTAAAGGTTTAATTGTACAAACACTGGTTTCTGTCCAAATGTTTGTAGCTTTAAAAAATTATTTCATCTCAGATACTACTTTCCATTCAAGTATTAGTATTTTTAAAAGTTGAATCATCTAAAATGCTACTTTCTGTCCAAGTATTTGTTGTTTTAAGGGTTTATTCATCTAAATTACTGCTGTATGTTCAGCTTAAAAGATATATTCCACCCAAAAACTCATTTCTATCCAAGTATTTGTAGTTTTAAAGATTTTTCCCACCTAAAATACTTCTTTCAGTTCAAGTATTTTAAAGGGTTTATTTATCTAGAATACTACTTTCTATTCAAGTTTGTAGCTTTAAAGTCCTATTCCGCCCAAAATATAACTTCCTGTCCAAGCAGTTAATTTTTAAGGTTTTTTTTCTCACCCAAATAGTACTTTACAATGAACAAACTATGGCTCTAAAAGTATATTCCACTCAAAAATGTACAAAATTCTTTAGTTTGTTCCCAGTGTCTGTGGCCTAGAAAAGACCCACAAATTACTGCTTCAGTAAATTACAATTACAGCACCGTAGAAACACAATGAAACCATCCGCAGAGTCCTGCTGTAGCTCTACAGGTAAATGTGTTTGTGCTGTGATGAAGCATGTGGTCCAGCAGCCTCCTGGTGTCTCTGTGAGCTGCCTGCACTAATTGGCCCTGTGAAATCACTCATACAATAAGAAGCGGCTCTGAAACGTCCTGCGAGGCGACCCCCATTCAGCCCAGATATGTAACCGGAGCCCGCCGTATTATTACTAGACCCGGACAGCTCAAACCGCTAGTTAGAGCCCGGCCTCTGCGGTGCCACCTTCATTGTGTGGACGCTCCAAGGCTGAGATTATGTGGTCGGGTTAAAAAACAAGAGAAAGAGCCCCCCAGCCCCCCAGCTCTTTGGAACCTGCTTTAAATGGGCTCTATAGATGGTTTTACACTTTGGGGAGCAGCTCAGAGAGCTGGTCAGGTTGCTGTGGTCACCTGGAGCCGCTGCCACCCAGCAGGACTCGCCCTTTCATCCTTTGTGGCGCCAAGCAGGAAGGGGCGGGGCTTTTATTTCACCATGCAGCTGGTCGAGATGCCCCCCGCCCACCCAATTCAGGATCACACCCAGGACAAGAGGACCAGGAGGACACGCCTCCAGGTCTTCATCCTCCTCTGTTCCTCACCTCACTTCACCTCATCGTCAACATCGTCCTCTCAGACGCACAAACTCTGCTTTCATCTGAAACAAACGGAAACAGAAGCTGCTCTGGAGACTCTTCAGCACATATTTCTGACTAGAGGTCCAATCCTAAACCAGTATGAGGAGTTGAAAACTACATTACAGACTGGAAGAAGCTCCACGGACAGTCAATCATCATGTGAACACCTCTGTTCTTCATCTTCACTGTCAGGACTTTACATTCACTGTCGTAGTCATGGTCAAGAATGAAACCAACCATCAAGAAAGAGACAGAAAATGACCCTAAAGATGCACAAAACAACCACAAAGACACAGAAAACAATCAGAAACAGACAGAATACGTGCACATAGACACACAACATAAAAACAAAGACACAAACTGACCAAAAAGATACAGAAGATGATCACAAAGACTCACAACATGATGACAAAGACAGACAAAACACCACTTTGACACAAAACAACTCCAGAGACACGCACGATTACCACAAAGACCCACAAACTGCCTCCATGCTTCACTGTCAGGACCATCCATCCACTGTGGTAGTCCTGCTCAGGTTCTACCAAACATCTGGACTCCATCTGAACTCATTGATCTTCATCTGACCAAAGAATGTTCTCCAGCATCCATCAGGCTGTTTTTTTTAGCAGTTTCCTCAGAGGACGATGATTAGTGAAACTATGACTCCTTCTAGACCTCCTGATTAGTGGAACTATGACTCTTTCTAGACCTCCTATTTAGTGGAACTATGACTCCTTCTAGACCTCCTGATTAGTGGTACTATGACTCCTTCTAGACCTCCTGATTAGTGGAACTATGACTCCTTCTAGACCTCCTGATTAGTGGAACTATGACTCCTTCTAGACCTCCTGATTAGTGGAGCTGTGACTCCTTCTAGACCTCCTGATTAGTGGAGTTGTGACTCCTTCTAGACCTCCTGATTAGTGAAACTATGACTCCCTCTAGACCTCCTGATTAGTGGAGCTGTGACTCCTTCTAGACCTCCTGATTAGTGGAGCTGTGACTCCTTCTAGACCTCCTGATTAGTGGAACTATGACTCCTTCTAGACCTCCTGATTAGTGGTACTATGACTCCTTCTAGACCTCCTGATTAGTGGAACTATGACTCCTTCTAGACTTCCTGATTAGTGGAGCTGTGACTCCTTCTAGACCTCCTGATTAGTGGAGCTGTGACTCCTTCTAGACCTCCTGATTAGTGGAACTGTGACTCCTTCTAGACCTCCTGATTAGTGGAACTATGACTCCTTCTAGACTTCCTGATTAGTGGAGCTGTGACTCCTTCTAGACCTCCTGATTAGTGGAGCTGTGACTCCTTCTAGACCTCCTGATTAGTGGAACTGTGACTCCTTCTAGACCTCCTGATTAGTGGAACTATGACTCCTTCTAGACCTCCTGATTAGTGGTACTATGACTCCTTCTAGACCTCTCAAAACCACATTTTCCTCTTCCTCTCTTCAGTTCTTTTTCATGTGGTTCCATGATGCAGACATAGGTAGACCCGGTCCATAGGTCCAGAACTGAGAAGGTTCTGCAGTTTACAGTTCATTATAGAACCATGTTCATGCAGTGTGGCTGATTGGAAATCACAGCTGGACTCACTTTGAGTTTCTCCTTGAATTTTCAGTCTTTCTAAAGGATGTGCTGTTTCCTATGTTTCCTCTGCTGTTCCATACAGAATTGATGTGGGTTTACAGGCGTGACCTCGGTGCTGTTGTGTTGGTGCATGCAGCTCCTCTCCCTCCTGCTCAGTCTGTAAACCGGTCTGACTCTGTAACAGCCGGTTAAAAAGCTTCGACACACTTGAAGCTTCTCCTCAGTGTGGAGTTAACAAGCCGCCCCCTCCCGGCTCGGTGTGAATGGATGAGAGTCTGTCGGTTGGAGTGCTCCCTCTTTATCCTTCCCCTGATCACTGGAGTGTGATGTCAGCGGGACGCCGCCTGCTCTGATTGTGCGGGACACTTTTTTTTATTGGATAAGTGGAGCCTTTGAGCCTGAGGTGGCCTGTCGGGCTCTTAATCAGACCCTCTGAGGTGGAGGAGCTGTTGATCTACCAGCTCATTGTGCTGCTGCTCTGCACCAAACGTAAACAAATGGCAAACAGAAGGCGGAGCTTCAGAGCGGTCACCGTGGGTAACGCTGCTCCAGCTCCATCAGAAGCTCCGTTTCTACAGTCCGGTTTAAAGGTTCCGTCTAAAACACAGTAATCAGAACACTGCCGGATTCATCAGTCTCGTTTTCTATTTTTCTGTCCCATATTGCTTGATGAATGTCTCTTTGTTACAGTTTCGTCTTGTTTCTGTTTTAATACACTTCTGTTCATTTCGTTACTCGTTTTTTGTTTTTTTTTATCCTTACATCTGCAGTCCTGATTAGTGGAACTATGACTCCTTCTAGACCTCCTGATTAGTCGTACTATGACTCCTTCTAGACCTCCTAAATAGTGGAACTATGACTCCTCCTAGACCTCCTGATTTGTGGAACTATGACTCCTCCTAGACCTCCTGATTAGTCGTACTATGACTCCTCCTAGACCTCCTGATTAGTCGTACTATGACTCCTCCTAGACCTCCTGATTAGTCGTACTATGACTCCTTCTACACCTCCTGATTAGTGGTACTATGACTCCTTTTAGACCTCCTGATTTGTGGAACTATGACTCCTTTTAGACCTCCTGATTTGTGGAACTATGACTCCTTCTAGACCTCCTGATTAGTGCTACTATGACTCATATACAATTTTGTGTCTCTTTGTGGTCGTTTTCTGTATTTTTTGTACTCTTTGTGTATTTTTGACTCATATTCTTCCTTCTTCTGTTTCATCTGAACTTCATTCTCTTGTATCCCAGACGTGTGATTTCTTTCTTCTTCTGTGGAAGTAAAACCAGTTACCCTCCTCACCCCATCATCTCCCTAATCCCTCCCCCACAGTCTCCCCTCTCTCTCTCTCTCTCAGCTCTGTTCTCCGCCGGCCTCGCTCGTTCTCAGAGGATCAGATCAGATTAGCAGAGCGATGATGAGCAGTCGTGTGACTGAGCTGCAGCTTTACTGCTGGATTGTGTTTCTCCTGATTCAACAAGTCACGTTTCTTTGTGTCTGAATGACATCTGAGTGAAGTTTTCACCTCCTAAACTCTGCAAACAGATTCAGCTTTAATTGAATTTTACTGTGGAACCAACAGTTTCTCACCAGTTTTCTCACTTTTATGGTCATTTTGTGTCTCTTTGTAATCAGTTTGTGTTTCTGTAGACTGTTGTTTTGTTTCTCTACTGTTATTTTATGTCTTTTTGTGGTTGTTCTGTCTTTCTACTGTTAATTTTGTGTTTTTTGTGGTCATTTCTTGTGTCTTTGGGGTTGTTTTGTGTCTCTTTGGGGTTGTTTTGTGTCTCTTTGTGGTTGTTTTGTGTCTCTGTGGTTGTTTTGTGTCTCTTTGCAGCCATATTGTGTCTACTGCTCTACTTACAAGTAATCTGATTACTCTCCGGTGATACAGTTTAGAATCATTTGACATTCAACTGCTGCTGTCTTTATCTGAAAGTGTGATTATCTGTTGACATTTAGGTGAACAGCAGATAAAACCTGAGGCCTTCTGTTGATGGATTCTGTGTCTAATAGAGTTTTAATTGCAGCTCTGCAGCGGCCACACGATCCGCACATTCCTGCCTGTCTGAACGGCGGCTCAATGAGATTTAGATATCGAGGAAGTCTCAAAAAGCTAGTTAAGTGCTATTCAGCTGCCCTGAAAGGCAAAGCATTGAAAAAGCCAAAATGAGAGTGTAAAGAGCGTCGCGGCGGGGGTTCGTGGAGATGCGAAACATCGGCATTATAGCACGGATGGCATCTCTGCAGCCGGACAGAAAGCCCGCCCCAGCTGGCAGGGTCTGTCGGCTGAAGGCTTTCACTCCGGGACAAAAGCTATCTAATTGAGAACAAACTGTCAGTGAAAGAGACGAGACCGTGACCGGAGAGGGGGCCGCTCCGGGCCGACGGCCAGCACCGGGGGCCCGAGGCTCGGTCCGACGCCGGCCCCTCCGGCCTCCTCACAACCTCTTATGACTGACACAGGAGGCCACGCAGGATAACACGCTCAGCGGCCCACACAAAGGCCTTTCACAGCCCCAACCCAGCCGACTGTCAAGTGTGAAGGAGGGAGGAGAGGCTGAAAGGACAGATAAGTGTGAGGTCTGATGGGAGGAAGGGGGAGGACGAGGGAGGACTGGGAGGATGAGGGAGGATGAGGGAGGACGAAGGAGGACAGGCTCATCTGAGGAAGCAAACCACAGATCTGAGTTCACCACAGGTTTCAGTCTAAACCTGCTCCTGTGTTTTCTGTCAGCAGATGAAATAAAAATAACACTCCTCAGTCAGAAATGTCCTGAACCCAAAACTGATGCACAGTCTGAGTAAATCTAAAGAAAGTTGTTTTGTGTCCCTGTGGTTGTTTTGCTCCTATTTGTGATTTTTTTTTTATTAATGTCTGTGGTTGTTTTGTGTCTTTGTGGTTTAAGATACGACAACATTTTATTCATCCCAAAGACCTTTTCTTGTTTTGTGACTTTTTGGGGTTTAAAGATGAGATTAAACTTTATCCCAAAGATTTTTCTTTCATAATGATACATTAATCTCAGAGCCAGACCACCATTCCTTATTTTTGTTGTAAATGTGTATTAAATTGTAAATTTGTATCACATCATTGTTTGAAAAAATAACGTCATTCCTTTCATTAAGTCTCACATTCTGTGCATCTTGAATAAAATCTTAACATTCCTGCTTGTCAACAATATTTGGAGTTCAGATCCAAATAAAACGTGCACTTTTAGCTCAGCGTTCAGGTGGTTTTGTCTTCCGATAAATTTAACGTATTAGACAGAACCTCAGGCCTCAGCATCTGGAACCAACGACTGCTGATGGAGGCGCTCTGAATGCAGCTCAACAGGTGATTTTTTTTCCCAACAGGTGATCTCTTCACTGTGAAACGCTGCAGTTAAACCTGGAGCCGCCGTGGCCTCGTGTCCGGCGTGTTTTTGTGGAGGATCTTCTCCGTGGCCTCATGCTCCACTGCTGCAATGTTTGGAGATGAAAAGCAGCCGTGCCACCAACAGAGCTGAATGGTCATTGTGAGGTTCACAAAGGCGGCTGCAGGGGAACACAAGACTCACTCGTCTCAATGGTTCACTTTGGGAGCTCAGACAAAGGCGTAAAAACACAGATAGAGGCTCCAAAAGGGAAGCACCACTCCAGTCTGAGGGACTCATGTGGGATTGTGTCCTCTGTTAAAGACGCCATCAATCACCCCATCAGTCCTGATTTACATGTTCTCTGAGGAGCATCAATCATCCCCAAACCTGGAGGAACGTCCTCAGAGGAGAACGGAAGCTGCACCTGAAGCTTCGTCACGTCTCCATACGACTCAGACGTCCACTTCCTGGAACAGAACCAGCAGATGTCTGTGAAAAGCATTTTAGCTTTCAAAAATGTCACAAAATCAGACAATTTATCCATCAGAAACTGCAAAAACCCAAAGATCTGCAAACTTTGAACTCATCAAATCTGAGTTTGGTCATTAAAATCTTTTTATTTTAAGAAATGACAAAACATTGTCCAGATTCTGGAAAAAATAAAAACCTGGTCTCTCCTCAGAACAACTGACTCTTTATAAGTGAGTAAAAGTAAAATAAATAAAAGCAGCATGGCTCAGGTAAGTAGATGGAGATCCATTCAGCACCTTTCTACAGATGATGAGCAAAGCAGAGAGGAAAGGTTTGTAGAAGCTGAAAATAGGGAAATATCTGCAGTATGTGGAGACGAAATGACCACAAAGAGACAAAACTGTCCAAAAAGAAACACAAAATGAAACAAAACAGCAAAAAATGAGACACAAAACAACACAAAGTGACACAAATGAGAAAAATGTGATGAAAAGCCACACAGAAATACAAAAAAGAAAAGAGAGAGACAAAAAAAAAGACAAAATGACAAGAGAAGGTGTCAAGAACTTATGGGATGGATAAAAAAGTCAGCATGGCTCAGAAACAGAACAGAGGAGGTGGTTGTTGGAGATCCATTCAGCATGGAGGAACATCTTCTACTGATGACAAATTTATATCCATCTATGAACCGAGGAGAGGAAACACAGAGCTAGCTAAATATCTGCGGTATGTAGAGACAAAAACCACCAAAAAAGAGCCACTAAACGCCTGCTTTGGGTTCAGAGGGTTTAAACTTTTCTAGTTTCAGCCTCCATCAGTACACTTGTGAGTTTCCTGCTTTCAGGCCTCAAATATATACAATTTTCTCCTTAAAACTCTCCAAAATAATCTGTGAAAGTGGAACTCCAACCAGCTGCAGAGTCTGAAGGAAGCCGTTACATCACTTCATGGAGTCACAAGATGAAGATACAATCTGGTGATGGACCTTTAGAGTTGTGTTGATAGTTACACCAACTCTATGTTATAGGCATTTTAAACTGAAGTTTCTGCATTAATTGATTAAAAACTAAATTCACGTTGGACTTAATCAACTGGTTTATCTACACCTTGAATTCAGGCGTTCAAGTCCTTAGAAACTCATGTCAATGGTGTAAATTATTAAGTAATTTATGATGGATTGCAGAGGAAGGGCTAATTCCATGAACTCAGTGTAGATGGTTCCATTAACAGAAAGAGACTGGAGCAGACTGATGTGGTCTGGGTGTCCACATGTACAGTCACATTAGAATCAGCTCAAACCAACATCAGGTATTCTTGTGTCCACGTGCATCATTCCTACAGACCAGTCCTCAGATCTCTGACATGACGGAAACCTGCATCTGTTACAGCAGCTAAATGAGAAGACAGAAGAGTGCACGATTAAACAAGACTTTACAGAATAAACCAGAATCAAGCAAACAGGAATCAGAATTCAAAAACCGGAAACAGAACTCAAGATGACGCTAAAGCAGTAGCGGAACTCCACTCCCTCCAAGGACATAACAGACTAATTACAAGATTAACAAAATAAAAGGTTAACCCACTTATGGGCACACCAAGGTAGGAAAACAAAAACATGAACCAAAATAAATGTCCTAGTCTGCAAGAACACGAATACAACATCCCAACACTCCCAAACAAATCCAAAGCAGAACAGCTGATCAGCCAGTCAGCTGACTGGAATCACCTCCACCTGCTGCAGCCTCAGAGAGAGAGAGAGAGAGAGAGAGAGAGAGAGAGAGAGAGAGAGAGAGAGAGAGAGAGAGAGAGAGAGAGAGAGAGAGAGAGAGAGAGAGAGAGAGAGAGAACTGCCACCTAATCACAGCCTCCAGCTGTGACAACAACTCAGAAAAATGTGAAAATTTGATAATGAATGCATTAAAATGCCCCCAAAAAAAATCTAGATTCTGAAGCCCCAGAAGGATAATGCACTAAATGTAGAAAAAACAGGATATTAATGCTCCAAAAAAATCCAGATGTTTCTATGTTAACACACCAAAGTGTCAAAATCTGGATATTAATACAATAAAACACCAAAAACTGGGATATTAACCCATTAAAGTGACAAAAAGCTGGATATTAATGGACCAAAGCATCAAACACATATATTAAGACACAAAAATATTAAAAAGCTGGATTTTGATGCATCAGAGTATGAGGAAACTGAATCATAAGAGTCAAAAACTTGGATAATCATGAACTGGAATATCAAAAACATGGATATTAACTTTTCAAAGAAGCAGAAACCTGGATGAGAATGGACTGAAGTGTCAAAAACCTGGACGTTAACACATGAAAGCATCAAAAATCTAGTATTTGATGCATCCAAGCATCAGAAACCTGGATAATAACCCACCAAAGTGTCAACAAGTTGGATGTGAGTGTCAGAGTGGACGGATGGATGGACGGAGGACGACACAGTGATTATTCCTCCCATCTGTCCCGGTTTCTCCGGGCCTGAGCCTCTTTCACAGCGGCTGTCGGGACCCTGCAGCCCCAAACACAGGGCTGGTGGGGGGGCCTCGGCCCAACCCTACGGCCCCCCGATTGTGTCCCTGCACACCAAAGCACTCTTCTATAGCTTTTTGATTGGCTTTCAATCCCCACACCACTGACAAGGTTGTGTTTGGGAGGAGGGGAGCGTGGTGGGCTTACTAAGGAGATTTAGTGGAGGGGAGGGGGGCGCAGAGGTGATTTTTCAGGGGGAGGAGGAAAGTAAAAACTGGGACAGATGGGGCTGATTGTTGCTCTCTACGCAAATTAAGAAGCGAGACATCTGCAGAGAGCGGTGGACCGAGGCAATTAGGACCGGAGGGAGAGAATGTGAAGACGTTTAAAGCAAAAGTTCACCGTGAGGTTTGGTGTTTTACAGCTAAAAACACATGTACGCTACTGCTACAAAATGCTAAAACCTGGATAATAACACAGCAAGACAACAAGAAGCTGCATGGAAATCCATCAAAATGTCTAAAACCAGAATATGAACACATCAAATGTCAAGATTATTGCACCAAAAGACAAAAATCCAGGTAAAAAACTTGGATATTAACAAATGAAAATGTCATAAACTTGGATACCAATGCACCAAAATGTCAAAAACTTGAATATTAACACATCTAAATGCCCCCCAAAACAGCTAATTATTGTACCAAAATATCCAATAACAGATGTTAACACACTGAAGTGTCAAAAACTTTGATATTCACACATTAAAAACATCAAAAACGAGGATTTTAATGCACTAAAACGTCTAAAACACAGATATTAACACATCTAAATGCCAAAAAGGTCATGACTGCACCAAAACATCCAAAAGCCTAAATGTTAGCACATCAAAGTGTCAAAACCTGGATATTAACCCTCCTGCTGTCCTCATTTATGGGCACCAAAAATAGTTTTCCTCATCTGAAAAAATCAAAGAAATCAGCAAAAACAATTCACTAAATTTCTGAAAATTTGCAAAAAAAGAAAAACTACATTAATTCCATAAAAGTTTCACAAAAGTTTTTTATAAGTAATTTGACAAGTAAATTCTTGATGATAATTTTTTTAAAAAAAAGTAAAAATCTTCCAAAAAAAAAAATCCTAAAAACTTCACAAAATGTTGAAAATGTGGACATCAGAAGTTTCGCTGTGAAAATATATTATTTCCCACATTTTCAAACTTTAAATTTGCAAAACCTTCAGGAAAAAAATTCCTATAATTCCTTAAAAAATTATCTTAAGTTTTATTTTTTTAAAAATCCCCCAAATTTGGAAAGAAAATTCTCGTAAATACTTTTAAAAATTAGTAAAAATCTTCCAAAAAAATAATATTTTAAGAACATTCACAAAAATCTTCCAGAAAAAAAATGTTTTCGTGAAAGTTCATTAAGAAACATTTTTTCCAACAAAAAATGTAGAAAAATTTCACAAAAAAGTTGAAAATGTGGACATCAGAAGTTTCACAGTGAAAGTATTTTTTTTCCACATTTTCAAACTTTAAAACGGGTCAGTTTTGACCTGCAGGACGACACCAGGGTTAATGCAGTGAAACGTCAATAACTTAGACACTAACAGATGAAAGAAACACAAAATATTGAAAATGAACACGTCAAAATGTCAAAATCCTGGATATTAATGCACCAAAATTCCAACAACTTAAGTATTCATGCAGTGAAACATCAGTAAACTTGGATATCATTGACCCAACAAGCAGCAAAAACTTAGATATTAATGCAACAAAATGTCAAAAACTTAGATATTAATGCAACAAAATGTCAAAAACTTAGATATTAATGCAACAAAACAAGCAAAAATCACACACCAAAGTACTGAAACATGGATATTAATGCACTAAAACACCAATAAACTTGGATATTAACCCAACAAGCATCAAAATTTTAGACATTAATGCAACAAAATGACAGAAATGTACATATTAATACATTGAAACAGAAATAAACTTGGATATTAGCCCAACAAGTGTCAGAAACTTAGATATTAACATCCAGGTTTTAGACATTTAGGTGCATTCATATCTAAGTTTTTGACACTTGTTGAGTTAATATCCAATTTTATCGACATTTCAGCGCATTAATATCCGTTTGGAGACACTTTAATTTGTAATTTTTCTCATGTTGTGTTCCATTAGGACAGAACTGGACATTAATGCACCAAAACATGCAAAACAGACAAAACGTGGAGACAAAAATAAATCCAGGACGCTGCTCGTCTATACTGCGACCTCCTCAGAGTTCTAAAGTTTTAAACGCTTCTAGACACTTTAAGATCGATTAACACGAAATTAGCAAAACTCTTAAAGCAAACCCAAAAAGACGAGTTGATTGGACTGAATTCACTGAGGATGTTTTAGAGTATTATGAGAAAACTTTTGAAAGCTGAAGTCCTGAGACAGAAAGCAGTGTTTGGGACATGCATAGTATTGCAGTGAAACTTCTAAAAACCTGAAGGAGCAGAAGAAGAAGAAGCAGCAGAAGGAGGAGGAGCAGATGAAGGAGGGCAGGACCGGGCTCCCTGCAGAGGTCGGAGGTCGCCGTATAGACGAGCAGTGTGCTGGATTTAATGCGAGCTTTTTCCCTTTTTGTCTCGGCACGTTTTGTTTTGTTCCGCCGCCGCACACACTCAGAGCTCGCGTGACAAAGCAAGGTCATCGGCAGGATTACCGGGCTCTCATTGGACGGTTGGCAGGAGGGGAGCACAGCGAGCTGCTGGGACGGTCGCCTGCATGGGTGAAAGAAAAAGCTCCAGAAAGTGAAGTTTAACCCTGCGTCAGCGCCGTAAACCGGGTCTGTCAGTCCCAGCTAATGAATCCGCCTTTGTCTCTTATGTAGGTTTGCAGATTCGCTCGGCAGCACGAGCAAACAATGAATCTCTGTTGTTAAAGAGCTAATCTCCAACATGTCGTGACCCCTGGACTCCCACCCCTCATCCACCGTCAGCTGACCCACAAAACAACAACAACCCCCAAATATCCGAACACTGCCAGTCGTCTTTTAAATAAAACTCTGTGATGTTAACGTGAATTTTTCGGACTCATTTCCTCCTTTTTTTGACAGTAAACTGAATATCTAAGTGTATCATACAGACACAAAATGACTGGAAAAAGCACAAAAATAATTACAAAAGATGCAAAATACCTGCAGCAAAACATCTAAAAGTGCTGCAAAATGATGCAAAACTGACCACAATGAGACATAAAACGTCTGCAAAAAAACCCCAAAATGATGACAAAGACATTCAGAACAACTAAAATAAACCTTAAAAACTTCAAGTACTTTGTCAGAAAACAGTATTTTGGGTTTGGCAAACTTTCAAAACTTTGAAGACTCAGACATGAAGTAGTATTTGGTTGAAATAAATTTTGAAAACTGCGAGTACCTGGTCAGAAAACAGTATTTTGACTTGAACAAGCCTATAAAACTATAAATACTTGGATGGAAAGTTGTATTTTGTGTCAATTGAAGCTGTAAAACTAGTGAGTGGAGTAAACTTTCAAAACTATAAATATTTGGACAAAAAGTTGAATTTTGTGTCCATTGAAGATTCAGAATTATAAATACTTGGACAGAAAGTACTAGTTGGGTGAAATAAACCTTTAAAACTTCAAGCACTTGGACAGAAAGTGGTATTTTTGGTAGAATAAACCTATAAAACCATGAGTAACTGACTTTATCCAACTCAGCGATGGTCCTAGAACTGTGGTCCTGAAGCTGCAGACCATCACACAAGGACATAATCTGGATCCAGACTCTCCTTGTGGCTCTAATCCGTGGCTTGAACGCATCATCTGACACGTCTTTTCCCAGCAGGTCAGTCACCTCTGAGCACTGGGCAGAAAACACAAGTGCTGCCATCAAAAGGGAGTGGAGAGAGACGGACAGAAAAGAGAGAATCCCTCTTCAGTCCAGAGATAAGAGCCCTTTGTTGTCCCAGCGTCGCCTCACAGGAAGCTTTTGTGAAGCGAGGTGATATTAACCCTCTGAGCTTGAGGCCTGCTGAAGAGTGGTGGGGGGTCACTTCTCACCCTAAAGAACACTCCGTTAATCCACGGTCACAGAACAGGATCTGGACAAGAGCAAGAACCTGATCTGAACAAACCTGGTGAAACTAATCAAAGAAATGACACCAAACCAGAGTCCTGGTTCATCAAGAGGAGCGTTCCAACACCAGACTGACCACAGCAGGACCTACAACAACTGTTCACAGCCACACATTCTCAGATGGACTCTGACTCGGCTTCTAGAACTTTATCCTTGATTTTATTTTGACTGTTTGATGGAAAACCTCTTCTCCAAGTCTCAGTTCTCTTCATCAGGTTGTCCTTCAGGATTTCAAAGACTTTAATACATTCATTTACCCTTTACAAGCCTTCCAGGACCTGCTGTTGAGGAACATCGTGATGCTGCCACCACCATGCTTCACATCATAATACCTCCACCATGCTTCACATCATAATAATACCTCCACCATACTTCACATCACGATGCTGCCACCACCATGCTTCACATCATAATACTTCCACCGTGCTTCACATCATAGTAATACCTCCACCGTGCTTCACATCATAATAATACCTCTACCATGCTTCACATCATAATAATACCTCCACCATGCTTCACATCATAATAATACCTCCACCATACTTCACATCATGATGCTGCCACCACCGTGCTTCACAGTGGGGATGGAGTGTTTGTGATGATGTTCAGTGTTTGGTGTCCAACAAACATATCATCTGGTGTGTTTCTAGTCTCCTCAAACCAGAAAACCTTCTTCCAGGTGTCTACAGAGTCTCCACATGTCTTCTGGTGAACTCTAGTCCAGAGTTATTCTTCCATCAGAGTCTTTCTCTTTGTCTCCATAAAGCTTTGACTGGTGAAGAACAGATGACACTAGTTGGATGAACAGTCTGTAACATCTCAGCTACTGAAGCTGGAACTCCCTCTGAGCATCGACAAACCAAATGCAGAGTTGAAGAACTAACAGTGAGGACAACGCGTCAAGACAACATGAAGCTCGTGCATACGCTCAGCTGTAATAATTTAAAGAGTCAGTTTGTGGTGTCTGAGCTGCAGCATCTCCCATTCTCAGGAGCTCCAACAGTCTCATCAGTCCATTATAAGGGTTTGTCCGCCCTCTGCTGGACAACTGGAACACCAACATCCACACCGTCAGCCCTGCTGCTTTCATGAATATCCTCTCACTCTTCTTTACTACTCTACTATGTTTTCTATGATGAATTATCAGAAACACATCCAGGGTACCAATAATTGTTTACAGGGCTCTGTCATTCACACTATGATACATCCCATAATACTGATGCTCAAAGCTGGTTAAGGAGAAAATGAACACAAAGCAGACTTAGTCTTCAGGTAGCGCTACCTGGATGGATTTAAACTGATCTGGTGTCAGTTTTCACCAGATCTCAGATGTTTCTCCTCCTACATGTCCTGGTTCTATCTGCTGGACGGATGAAGTTCTGAGGCTCAGAAATGATGGATAAAGTCCATTAAAAAGTGATAAATCTGGAGCCACCGCTATGTACTTGAAGGGTCTGTAACTCTGAAATACTCACAGTATGAAGGCAAAACTTTGCTTCATTAAATATACTAGTTATTGTAGATTTAAAAAACAAACAAAAAAACCCACCAGATTCTGAAGGGGAAACGGAGGAAATGCAGAACCAGACGAACCCCCAGGAGTCTGACCCACAACCCCAGAAGAGCTCAGGCTTAACATCCACTCCTCCAGTCTTTTAAGCTCGACCTGTAACAACAGTAACCTTTCATGCTGCTCAAATGTTAAGTCGAGCTCAGAGCAGCTTCACAGGAGTCTAACCTCAACCAGAGTCATGCCTCAAACAGACTAACTGAACTGATACAAACCTGATTAAACCTCTGCAGCTCAAACAGCTGACTGGCCAGCGTGGCTCCGTCCCTCTAACTGCCTCAAACAGAATCCTCCCCCTGGTCTTCAGGTGCTACCTGTGGTGGGTATTTATGCACCAACACCTGCAGCCTCAGACGTGCTCCCCAGACGACCGCTCCAACCATGTTCTCACCACACTATGACCCCCCAACGGACTCCAAGGAGTTCGCTCTGAAGCCTAACAGGGACAGAACTTAGCGACTTACAGCTACAGAAGCAGCAGAACTCTGAAACAACCATCCTCATCACAGCCTGGCGGCAAACTTTTCCTCTGAGTCAATATACAGAACTACTTTAACTCACCAAGAGCTGCTTTATAACACCAGAAAACACTCACCACACACATTGTCCCCCAACATCCAGAATGTGCAGATCTCCAGAACGCAGCGGCACTCCAGACATTAGACAGCACCGGTCTTCATTCACACACACACAAAAAAACACCCAGCAAAGCTACCGAGGGTCACACTGGTTCTGCTAATGTGTGGATGAGCCCCCATTTGTTAGAACTCAGCTATGAAGCTGCAACTACAACAGGGAGACAACTAAAGAAAAGGTTTTATTGTAGTACAAAGCAAGTCAACCAAAGCAGAACCAGGCTGGAGCTCCAGAAGGAAGCAGCTCCTGTCAGAGAGAGGTGGAAATGAGGGAGGTTTGATGCTGGCTGAGACACCTGATCCCAGGTGTGACCCTCAGCTCATGAACAGGCTCACCTGGAGTCCAGCTGGAGGGTGTCACATTATTCTCACTGTGAGCCGGAACAAACTAAACAGAGAAGTGACATTTATGGCTGCAAAGCGTGGATAAAATATGTAGAGTTGGATGGAGTTACCTCACATTCAAAAAAAATAAATCTTAGGATCTAATTAAAGTGAACAAAACCTCTGAGAAACAGCCCAGATTGATTCTTGACATAAAGAAGTGTAATCAGTGCTTTTAGCTAATAATCAATAACGGGTTCAAACACAAAACCATGACGTGCTTTTTCTCCATAAACATTTATTTTCAAGTAGTTTAAGAAAAAATAGATTTTTTTACATCATTTTTTTCTTTATATGACTTTTTATACAGTACTTTCTGTGCATTTAGAAAAAAGTCAACACGACATCAGTTAATGAGGCAACGACGAGTCGGAGGGCCAGCAGGGAGAAACACAAAGGAACCAACCAAACACCAAAACTAGCAGGTCTCACTGGACCAGAACAGCTCCAAACTGGATCAGACTGGGTCTAAACTGGATCAGACTGGGTCTAAACTGGATCAGACCGGATCTAAACTGGATCAGACCGGGTCTAAACTGGATCAGACCGGGTCTAAACTGGATCAGACCGGATCTAAACTGGATCAGACCGGATCTAAACTGGATCAGACCGGGTCTAAACTGGATTTCAGCGGTTCTAAAGTGGACTGTGCAAATAACAGATTCAACCAAGCTCAAAACCTGTTTAGGCCAGAGTTGCCTGGATCAAACTAAATCTACACCTAATCAGTGTGGATCTGACCAGCTTTATACTGGATTTAAACTGGGAATAATGGGTTTAGGCCACATCTAAACTGGAACAGATGAACAAGATTAGGGTGGATCAATCTGTACCAAATCCAAACTTCATCAGAGCGGATCTACAAACAAGACCGGATCTAAACTGGATCAGACCAACTCTGATCTGGATCAAACCAGAGCTGACTGCATCTAAACTTGTTTGTACTAAATAGAAATGGGATCAAACTGGATCAGACCAACTCTACCCTGGATGAAACTGGACTGGGTCATATCTAAACAGGACAAAGAGGATTAGACCAAACGAAAGAGTTGATCTAGACCCAAGACTGGATCAGACCCGGATATAAACCAGACCAGAGCTGACCGGATCAAAACTGAACTTGACCTAAACTGGATTATAGTGGATTACACCAAATCTAAACTGGATCAAAGCAAACGAAACTGAATCAGAGTTGATCTACCAACTCTGAACCAGATCAGACCAAACTGACCAGATCAAAACTGAATTTGACCTAAACTGGATTATAGTGGATAAGACCAAATCTAAACTGGATTATAGTGGATTAGACGACATCTAAACTGGATTCTAGTGGATTAGATGACATCTAAACTGGACCAGAGCGGATAAACAGTGGACTAAACATGACGTGAACTGGATCAGAGTGGAACTAAACTAGACCAGACTCTGAACTAACACAGTAAAACCAAACGAGCAGAAAAGTGCTTTTTGACGGGAGGCGGCGCTAAAGGCGATCAAATAAAACTCGAGCCCACGGTTTGATCTCAGGTTCTATAAAAGAAAAGTGCAAATAAAAGCTGAAGGTGAGCGTGGAGACAGCAGAGCAGTTTGTTCTGAGTTTAACGTGAACACAAACACTCCTCTCAGCTGATTTACATTCAGAGAGTTTCCACAGACAGACGGGTGGAGGGTCGCAGTAACAGGAAGAATTCTGAACTGGAACACGTGCGAGCGCAGAACTTTGGCAACACGTCAGGCTGAAGGTCGAGTGGCGGCTGGAAAATACGGCAGACATCTTGTCGACGATGTCACAGTGCGGACTGGGGTAGGGGGCGGAGCCAGGTGGGGTCACATGACATGTTTCTGGATGCCCGGAGTGAACTCCTTGGCGTTGGGGTTCAGACTGCTGTTCACCTGGACAAAAGAAGAAGATGAATGAAAGCGTGACCTAATCGGCTCTATCAGTCTCAGTCTCTGTTTCCATTGTAGAATCCAACAGCAGCTACTGGACGAAACTACAAGACATTTGGAAGCAGCTACCCTGGAGTCGGTGCTTTATTTTCCCCAGAGGTGGTTCCTGCAGTCTGAACATCTTCAGAGGTTCAGGCAAGAGAACCGGCAGGAGACTCACGTAAACAACGCAAGATGTCCACCAAAACACCACCGACTGTCTTTGTCTCATTTAAGCGTCTGTTTGAGTCAGCCGTCAAATGTTGAAGAAATATTCAGTTGGATTACGAGCAAACGTGCTACCGAGTAAATCATGTGTTCATACAGGAAGAAAAGAATAAGACTAGATCTAGTCCAGATCAGATCAGATCTAAACAAGATCTAAACTGGATCAGATCAAACATGAATGAGCTGGATAAAATTAATTGAGACCAGATATAAACTAGAAAGAAAAACAATTCTAAACTGGATCAGACCAGAGCTGACTGGATTCAACTCGATGTGACCAGATCTGAACTGGATCAGACCAACTCTAAACTGGATTAAACCAGAACTAACTGACTCAAACTGGTTACTACAAGATCAGAACCAGACTGGAACAACTTTAAACTAGATCAGATCCACTTTAAACTGGATCAGACCAACTCTGAGCAGGACCAGCCCTAACGAACCTGGATCAGACCAGACCAGTGCATCTCGTCCGTCCAATGGTTCCAGCTCCCGACCGGTCGAAGCGGACGGAACTCACCACAACATCGAAGTCGGCGTCGGCGTGGACGTCTGCGTCCAGGACCAGGAGGCCGATCTGCTCCTGCAGCTGGCTGACGGTCTGAGAGGGGAGGTCTCTGGATGGGATGAACCACTCCCACTGCTCCTCCTCCTCCAGCATCTCCTGGAAGCAGCGCTCGATGAACTCCTCCTCCCACAGCTCCTCCTCCACCTGCACCACCAGAACACACACCAGCCGTTTACGACCCCAACAACACAACATTCTGTCATTTTTTTAATCCTTTGTCTTGTTTTTTTTTGTACTTTGATGTCCTATTTAGGCCAGTTTGTGTCTCATGTGTGGCGTTCCAATTTTGTCATAACGTGTCACTTTGCTGTTTTTGTCTTGCTTTTTTCATTAAGTCTGATTTATGTTGCTCTGTGTCTCCATTTATGTTTCATTATGTCACTTTTTAGTCTTGTTTTTGATGTTTTGTGTCTCATTTGGGATGAATTTCATGTTTTCCATGAAAACTCCCACTTCTATCCATGTGCTAACATAACTACACAAGGGTTTTCTGATCATCAATGAGCCTTTCAGCACCATTAGCTAACACAATGTAGCATTAGAACACAGGAGTGATGGTTGCTGGAAATGTTCCTCTGTACCCCTATGGAGATATTCCATTAAAAATCAGCCATTTACAGCTACAATAGTCATTTACCACATTAACAATGTCTACACTGGATTTATCACTCATTTAATGTTATCGTCATTGAAAAAAATGATTTTCTATCAAAAACAACTACATTTCTAAGTGAGCCCAAACTTTTAAACAGTATTTCACATGAATTAAAGTTGCTCTGTATTAGTTAAAGTTGCTCTGTATTAGTTATAGTTGCTTCATATAAATTAAAATTGCTCTATATTAGTTAGAGTTGCTCTAAAATGAGCTAAAGTTGCTCTAAAAAGTGCTAAGGTTGCTCTATATTAGTTAAAGTTGTTCTAAAATCAGTTAAAGTTGCTCTATATTAGCAAACGTTGCTCTAAAATGAGTTAAAGTTTCTCTAAATGAGTTAAAGTTGTTCTAAAATGAGCTAAGGTTGCTTTATATTAGCAAACGTTGCTCTATATTACTTAAAGTTTCTCTAAATGAGTTAAAGTTGTTCTAAAATGAGCTAAGGTTGCTTTATATTAGCAAATGTTGCTCTATATTACTTAAAGTTGCTCTAAACGAGTTAAAGTTGCCCTACACTAAGAATGAAAAAACTACTTTTCCATCAAAAGTAAGAACATTTCTAACTTTTGAGCATGATACGTTGCTTTGGGACTCATCTGTGCTGTTTTGGTTCTCGATCGTACCATTTTCTCCTCAGTCTGGTGGCTGTGGGTCACATCCTGTTTCTGATGTTTTAGGTCTTGTAATTCTGCAGTTCAACCTGAAAACACTGAATTTTCCGCTGTTGGTCACAGCTGAGCCAAAGCTCACTGAAATAATAGTCCAAATATTCAGCTTGACGATGAAATGTGCAGTCAGAGCACAGGTGTTTGACAATCTTTACCCTGCAGCGAACAAACACTTCCATTGTGCATTATTTTCTGGATGAATCGATTAGTTTTTGTCTGGAAAACGGTGAAAAACATCGATCAGTGTTTCTCAAAGTCTGGTCATTTAACTAAGTGGTAAATGGTTGTATTTATATAGCGCTTTTATCCAAAGCGCTTTACATGATTCACCCATTCACACACTGATGGTGGAAGCTGCCATGCAGGGCGCTAACCACAACCCATCAGGAGCAATTAGGGGTTAGGTGTCTTACTCAGGGACACCTCGACATGAGCACGACGGGCCGAGGATGGAACCGGCAACCTTCCAGTTACAAGACGGCCACTCTACCCACTGATCTATACCGCCACATTTAACTGTCATAGATGAGGAAAAAAACAGAAAATATTCACATTTAAGAAGCTGAAATCAGAATTAATACCAATCTTATTGTAAAAATGACTTCAGTGATCAAACAGCTGGAGATGAGTTTACAGTTGGATGTTGATGGATTAGTTGTTGCAACTCTGAGTGTTAAATCCGGTTTCATGTATTTTTAATGATCAGTACAACACTGATGTAAGGCCTCAGTGTTTCTGTAAAAGTAAAAATATCTTGATGGAAACTCCCAACAGGACACAAAGACAGCCACCCCCTTCTTTCTGTTGACCAACACTGTCAGCTGGTTACACAATCAGGTCACGACTTGACCTGAATTCCAGCTAAAGAAGCCGCTTCTCTATTAGTTCACCCAGACCTCGGCTCTCTGGGTGGAACGTAGCATTAAACTGAGCATTAGAAACACCAGAAATCCATCTTAAAAAGTTCGTTTCATGTATTTATTGATGCTAACTACACTTTTCAAGTAGAAACAAGTCAGGTTCTGGGTGTAATTTCCCTTTAATATGCAGCCAAAGCAGATTTCCATCTCGAAAACTCTGTTCTTGCGTGTTTGAACAGTCTGTGGTATCATTTGTCTTTGGTCTGAGCATCAACCGTCACATTTCCACCTTAAAAGCCAGGTAATATAGCATGAACTTATTTTCCAACTAAAACAACTCAGTGTTAAAGTGTAGCTTCCATGTATTCAACAACTTAAACACCAGATTTTTATCTCAGAAAGTCGCTCAGATTCTGTGTTTGCAGGTTTTAGCTCAAAGAAAAGTCAAGTTTAAGGTAGACTTTCCTTTAAATGTGTAACAGCAGAGTTCCACCTTAAGAGTCTGTGTTTGTGTGGCGTTGGAAACTGATTCTGTCCAACCTGTAAAACCAAAGACTTCAGGTATCAATTTCTACCTGCAAAAAGGTACGTCGCAGCCCTGATCCTCACCTGTCTGTTTATCTCCTTCTCATTCGTCTGAAAAAGTTTTCAGGTATCAGTTCCTCCCTGCAAACCAGATGTGCCACAGGCCTGATCCTCACCTGTCAGTTTTTTCAATTCAATTCAATTCAATTTTATTTATATAGCGTCAATTACAGTCAACTCGTGTCAAGACGCTTTACAGAACCCAAATGCCTGACCCCCAGAGCAAGCCCAAAGGCGACCAATTCAAAAGCATCTGTGACATTTGTAGGAAGGGCCAGATTAATTTTATCTCTAATCAGAACTATTTTATGTGTAAAGAAGCTCATGAAGTCGTTACTGGTTAAAGCTAAAGGAATACAAGGTTCAACAGAGCTCTGACTCTTTGTCAGCCTGGCTACAGTGCTAAAGAGAAACCTAGGGTTGTTCTTGTTCTCATCTATTAAAGATGAATAATAAGTTGTCCTGGCATTACGAAGAGCTTTTTATAGATTACTAGACTATTTTTCCAAGCCACATACACTTCCTCTGAATTAGTGGAATACCACTTTCTTTCCAGCTTTCGGGATGCCTGCTTTAAAGTCCGCAGCTGGGAATTATACCAAGGAGCAAGTCTTCTCTGAGATATAACTTTCTTTTTTACAGGTGCAACACTATCAAGAGTTGTACGCAGTGAGGCTGAAGCATTATTAAGATAATAATCCACTTCTGTGGGGGTAAAATAATAATAATTGCCTTCTGATTTATCAGTAAATGTTGCTGAAGTAAACAGTGAGGGTATTATTTCCTTAAATTTAGATACTGAATTGTCAGACAAACACCTACTGTAATGATATTTGTTCTCAGCTGCTAAACAATCCTTTACTTTAAATTGAAATGTTATCATAAAATGGTCAGAAAGAAGAGGGTTTTTTGTACCTCCTCACCTGTTAAACTCCTGGTCACTTGTTTCAGTCCTCACCTGTCTCTTTTACACTTCTCCACTTATGTGTTGTTGTTGTTTCCTCACCTGTTTGTTGTTTTTATTTCCACACCGGCCTGTCTTCTTTCGTGTCTCCTGTATGTTTTATGTTTCTTTTTTTTTTATTAATCTCCTCACCTGTCTGCTGTTTTTATTTCCTCACCGGTCTGTCTTCTTTTGTGTCTCCTTACCTGTTACCTGTTTTATGTTTTTGTATTTATCTCCTCACCTGTCTGTTGAACTCCTCCTCGTTCTCCATCCACATGTACTCTGCGAATGGGTCGTCCTCGTTGTTGAACTGGTTGCTCAGGATCACCTCGTTGCTGATCGTCATGTTCGGGGCGGCGTTGCTGATGCTCGGGTCTTTCATGTCCCTGCTCTCCGGCGGACGGATCGGTGCGGCCCGGGGTGCGACCCTGGCGGGGGGCAGACGGGCAGAATGTGAGGCTGAAGCTGGCAGCTGCGGCCGCTGTGATGGCCGCTGACAGTCAGACAACAATAGCAGCGGGCTAACGCCGTTTTTACAGCTAAACACGGCGACAACAACGAAACACAGCGACACAAAACGTCTCCACAAACACTCAGCGACGCTACAGAGACGTAAGAAAATGAAATGTGGTGTTTTGTGGCGGAAATACCTGATTTGTTCGACGGCGGAGAATCCAAACGGGAAACTCTGAGGAACTCTAAGGAACTGTAATGGCCGCGCTGCCTCTGTTTGTTTACATCTGCAGCGTCACTCTGTCCTCGCTCCTGATTGGACGAACCTGCCCGCTGCCTTCATGGACCTAACGGCCCGTTAATAATCTATAGCAGCAGAGCGTCGGAAAGTACGGCTTTTCACAAGTATAAAAAAGAAAAGGATCAATATATAATTGCGGGACTTTTTGTATAATAGTTTACATGTTTGCTGTTTTCAGGAATAAAATCAACATGGCCGGCTACAACTAAACACCATATGGCAATTTTACAGAAAGATTCTTTTAAATATTATAGATACAATTGAGTGAAACTGAAAGTTATTCAGTTTATGAAGATATTGTGGTAAACCTAATTTTCTAGTCATTTAGGACAAACTTCATGCCATTCTGGACTAATTTTCTTTAATTATGGACAATTTTCTAATAATTTTGAACAACTTTCAAGTTATTTTACACCATTTTCAACAAATTTTATGTCAGCTTGGATCTTTTCTCCTAATTTTGGATCAGTTTTCAGTCTCTGGGATAATTGAGTCATTTAGAACAAATTTCATGTCATTCTGGACTATTTTTTCTGTAATTATGGATCATTTTCAAGTCATTCAGGACGAGTCAATGTATAATACTGAGACTTTATGTGTCATTTATACCATTAGGTTAATAAAAAAACCAGTGATTTTTTTGCGTTTTAAAAAACAAAATAGTCCCCATACAAATAGAAAGTGGAAAAGATGAGAGAATAGGTCAGTTCTCGTGTCTAAAATCATGTCCATGGTCTTAACATTCCAGCTGTGAGGGAAATATCGCGTTTACTCCGACTCTGTGAAGACAGAGTTATCGCGTTACTTTATCTTCTACCGCAAAGTGCAGCCTTTCTTTGCGCGAGCAGCTAATCGACGACGCAGCGGGACAAGTTAAGGTAGGCCATGTGTTTATATCCCCATACAAAACTACAGAATATCTGTTACAGACAGTTAATAGCTTTATATGCATCCTGAACATTAGAAAACCTCAACTTTGAAGCGCATATATATGCTACGTAGCCCAGCCAGTATTAGCACGTAGCAGGAAGCTAGCTGAGAGAGGCTAATCGGTTAGCATTCATGCATGTCAACGTTGGGCTTAACGTAGCTATGTTTAGATAATAATTTATTACACCTAGTGTTATAAATGTAGGTGGTGGACTCTGTAATTTACAAAATCCTAAATAAAAATATCGCTTCCCTGAAAAATTTGGGCTTCTCGGTATGTTTAACGCTGTTAGCTTAGCTGCTAGGTCTTCCATTCAAAACTTGTGGTGCACATTTGCACATAACCGGAGCTTCTTGAAACGCCAGATAATGTTTCAGTTAAAAGACTAAACGTAGCTGGTTAACCGCCGCGCCTGTGAAAACAACAGGCTATTATGTGTCAGATGCTCGATGTTTTGGTGCAGCTCTCCTCCGTTCAGTGACTTTTTATTCCTTCTCATCTGTAATGAGTGAGGTTCCTATTGAGGCTTATTTTAGTCACATCTCTCTTTGATAAGTTACACCGGTCCCCAGAGTTCTCTTCCTCAGTGGGGATATCTCCATCACACTGTATACTTCAGTTCATGTTCTTCCTCCTTTTCTGAGGTGAATTCTGAGTCTTTCCTATTTCTACTTTAACTGTGTTCCCTTTAATCCCAGCTTCCATCAGGTGGCTGTTAGTGAATCAGTCGTTCTTCCATCGTGTGGCTCAGAGCCACCACTGCTTCTGTTTCCTCAGTGGAGTCAGTGTTTGAAGATTGTCTCTACTTCATTGTGTTTCAGCTGAGATAAGACATTCTCCAGAGGAGAAGAGGAATTTCCCTTCACTTTGACCAAGTTTTCGGCAGACATTAACTGACATTTACTTCCTGTCCTTCAGAATAGACTTGATTCTTTATCTTGACTCCGGTACTAAGCGTCCTGACGCCAGAGAGCAGCTCCGCTTGGTGACGTCATGTCTCAGAAGTCACAGTCCGACGGTGGTCAGAAACACTTCGCTGTGGGTCGGGGGCTCCTGGCTGCTGCAGAGACCTTAAACTTTAACATGAACGAGCAGCGTTCCAGCCGTCAGATGGGGGGCATGGCAGCAGGCATGGGGATGGGTGGTGGCGGCGGCAGCGGGGAAGGCAAGGACGGCGACGCCCAGATGCCCCGACGTGGCGGCGGCGGCAGCAGCAATCTTGGCAGCACCATGAAACTTTTTGCCAGTTTGGGGCTGTCGCCCTCTGACCTGGACGCTCTGGCAGAGATCCCAGAAGAGGACATCAGCGTGGAGACGCTGCCTCAGATCCTCATGCAGCTCAAGAGCCGCAAGGGGGAGGCAGGAGAGCGGCGAGCAGCTTCGTCCATGTCCTCTGATGCTGCGTATCGAGGAGGAAGGGAAGGCTGGGAAGAGGGGCATGCGGGGAGGATGGGGGGTCCTTCTATGGGTCAGGGCTCGGCCCGGGCCCAGCCCTCTGCAGACTTTGGGTTTGGTTCCATGCAGGACGTCTCCTCCAGCCGAGGCTACAACTTAAATTACAGCGGCGGTGGTGGTGGGAACAGAGAGCGGCCGTATTCTGAGCTTTCTCACCAAGACTCCTACGGCGGGATTGGTATGGGGCCTTCGCCGTCCGACTCCGTCTTTATGCAGAGAAGGATGGGCTCCCCGTCCAATGGAAAAGTCCAAGACTTCTTGGGAGTCATGCCCCCCATGTTCCCCCACGTGTGCTCTCTTTGTGACTTTGACGTTCATTCCACCATGGTGAGTACGTCCAGCCTCCTCCTTCTTTCCCTCTTGGACTAATGTAAATGTTTCAGACACCTGAGGTCAGACTTCTGTCAGCCAATCACAGGTGTAAATCCTCCTCATGTTTCAGAGCCTGGAAGTGGAGTTTTCATCCTGTAAGTTTCTTGTTGTAAATGACCTTACAGCATGCACCGTACCATCATTCTCTCTCACTGATACCTGCAGCTCTCCACTGTTTTACTTTCAGATTTGGGGCTTTCCTGTTGTCATCCAGCATAAATATCTTTAACCCAGAAATTCATTTCTGTTCTCCCTGATAAACCAGCTAATGTTACGACAAGTCAGCTGTTCCAGCTTCAGCTCAGCCTCTGAGTCTGTTGAGCTCCATCAGGCCAGGAAACGCCAGAAGTCTGTGATTTACTTGAACTCCTCAGTTTATTAGCTGTGGCAAAGCCCAGGGAGTATCTTCATGTACTCGTTTAAAGTTCCTCACATGTTCATTGACTGATGGAAATTGGCTATTATTAGCTAATATTACAGCAGGAAGGTTGAGTCGTTGAGCTTTTACCAACATGTCGTAATGATGATTTTAACCCTCTGAACACCACGCAGTTTTTTTGCTTCTGTCACATTTTTCCTGCAGCTCTTTGGAAGCAGAGTTGGAATGAATAAAGTTCAGTATTTTCAGCTATTTATTTGACGGATAACAACCTAGAATCAACATTTGCTCACCGGTGTTACTGGTACGGTAAACTGTGACTCTAGAAGCTGTTTAACTATTTACATGTTCTACAGCCTGTCCTAAGTGTCTACACCGCCTGCAGCTCAGTCGAAATTCAAAAATGTTTGACTGTTCAGCTCAGCGTTGCAATATTTGTATTTTTTTCCATAATTTAGTATGTTTAGACAGATTATTATGGCTGTGTTTTCAAATAAGATTACATAAAATAAAGTTTTCCGACACATCACGTCACAGATGACAAGCTGAAGGTTGGAAATGGACGGATTCTGCTGTTTTTACGGTTTCAGGCTGAGGGGAAAAAAAGGTTTTCTTGTGCCTCTAAAATCTGCTGGTTGGTTTTGGAGTTCAGAGGGTTAACAAACAGAAGAGAGAAGCTTGGAAAGAACGATTTAAGAAGGAAGTTGGAGCCCTTTATTGTTGCGATAATAACTTTTAACACCTCACCCAGTTCTTTTTACAGCGAGATGAGAATTTCAGGTAAAGACTTAACAGAGGCTCTCCAAAGTAACTTGAAAATTGTCCACAGTGAGTAGTAAACGTTACCATATTGACCCAAAATTTGCCCAAAGTTAGAGAAACTTGTTCATGTTGATTGAAAACTTGTCCAGAATTGCCCAAAATTTGTCCAGAATGATTTACAATTTGCTCAAAATGACATACACCTGTCCCCATTTATAAGAAATGTGTCCAAATTGACCCCAAATTTGTCCAAAATTACTCAGAATCTGTCTAAAATGCCATAAAATGATTGAAAATGCGTCCAAAGTAACTTGAAAATTGTTCACAGGAAGTTAAAATTGGTCCAAATTGACCCAAAATTTGACCAGAATGTCTCAAAATTTGCCGTATAAACTTGAGCATATTGACCTGAAACTTGTCCAGAATTCCTCAAAATTTGTCCAGAAAGTCCTTAACTTGTACATCGTTGGTGGCCTCCATCAGGCTCCACATTAATTTCTGTTTTCAACTGCACTCATCACAAACGCCTGCTCTTACTTTTTGACTTTTTCTGAGCCAACAGTCAGACTCAGAATTCAGCTCTTAGATTCTCTCTGAGGGAAACATGGACTTATTAGCTGGTGGATGTGGAGGAAAGTGGCTTTTTGAGCATCAGTAATTCTCTGTTTGTACGTGTAGGAGTGGAACCAGCACACTAACGGACTCCGACATGCTGAGAACAGACGGCAGCTCCTTGACATGTGAGTCACCTCCGTTTACACTCAAACACCTACAAAGTTTTTTGAACCTAGACAGCTAAACGAGGATGCTCACCGCTCATTTCAGTTCAAAAAACTTTATTGAAAATGGCTGGAAATCTGTCCAGAAACGCATCTAAAATGACTGACTCATCAAGAATTACTTCAAAATGGTACGAAAGTTCCTAAAACTTGTCCCCAACCAGGTAAAAATGGTCCCAAAAGGACTGAGAACCTCTCCAAACTTGATCAAAATGACTTGAAACTCAATTCGGCTGCATTAAAATATGCCCAAATTGGCCCAAAATTTGTCCACAGTGAGATAAAAAATGTTCAAAATGACAAACTGGCCCATATTCAGCAGAAACTAATCCAGAACTTCTCAAAATCTGTCCAAAATGACATCAACTTGTCCACATTGATCAAAAACCTGTCCAAAGTGACCTGAAAATTGTCCACAGTAAGTAAAAGTTTCCCTAAATTGACTCACTATTTGTCCGCAGTGAGTAGAGAATGTCTCATAATTTGCCCTGGATTATATAAATTTGCTCATATTGTTTGGAAACGTGTCCAGAATTGACCCAAATTTTGTCCAGAATGATTCAAAATGACACCAACTTGAACACAGTGGTTGAAAATGTGTCTAAAATGACCTCAGGCTTGTCCAAAGTGAGTAAAGAATGTCTCAAACGTGGCGTTCTGTTTTGGTGTTTCAGGTATCCAGACTGGGATCCCAGCATGGTCCCAGGAAGAGGGTAAGGCCTCGCTTTAAATTTGATCACCGTCATCACCAGAACTGCAGACATTGTGGGTTTCACCCTCTCTGCTTTCGGCTGGTTCTTTGTTTCAGCGGAGGTCTTCTGGAGACCCCCAACCTTTCTGCAGGCTTGCTGGGACCGAGCCCCATGTCTTCAGGACAGCCAGGAGGAATGTCCTCCAGCTGGGGTGAGAAACGCACCACGGTTCAAAACACCACGTTAGTTTATCTGAAAAGATCGAATCCAGAAGATGAAAATGTTCCATCTGTGGAGAGCCACAGAAAATCTCACTCTTTTTGACTAATTGAGTTGTTTCTGTGGCTGTTTTGTGTGCCTCTGTAGTTGTTTTGTGTGTCTTTGTCTCTTTGTAGTTGCTTTGTCTATTTTGGGTTGTTTTGTGTTTCTTTGTGGCTGTTTTGTGTGTCTTTTGGGTTGTTTTGTGTTTATGGCTGTTTTGTGTTATTTGCACTTCTGTGGCTACTTTGTCTCTGTTTATTGTTCTTTGTGGTTGGTTTGTCTCTTTGCAGTCATTTTGTGCGTCTTTGTGGTTGTTTGCTGTCTCTTTTGTGGTACGTTTGTAGCTGTTTAGTGTATATGCGCTGTTTTGTGTCTTTGACGTTCTTTTGTGTCACTTTGTGCCTGTTTTGAGTGTATTTGTGGTTGTTTTCTGTCTGTTTGTAGCTATTTTTAGTCTCTTGTGTGTTCATTTTGCATCTCTTGTAATCAATTTTAATCTCTTTCTGGTACTTTTGTGTGTCTTTGTGGTCATTTAGAACCTATTTGTGTCTCTCTGGTTGATCTTTTTGGCCTTTTTGTTTGACTTTGCCATTGTCCTACTAATGAAAAGGAGAAATATCGACCCTCCAGTCCACCTGGAGACAGCAGACGACAAATATCTGTGATGATTTAATGGTTGTCTTTAGACAGTTTACAATACAGTTGAGAAAATAATAGTAAAATTAAACAGGCAAATAGGGCGGATTCAGACTAATGTTTACAGTTTTGATGGTTTCCTAACTAGGGATGGGAATTTTGACTAATTTCTGAACCGACTAGTCGCTAATTTTATTGGCAACTAGTCGGTTCGGAAAACTTGCAATTTAACGCTTTAAGCGCCAAAGTCGCAATATTGCGACAAGCAACGTTGCTGAACATAACAAGCCACAGCTTCAAATATACTGCCTCGTGTGCCTCATGTACTGTACACCAGCAGATGGCGGACATCTGGAACTTCAATCTGAGCATCAGTTGTGGGCGTGTTTTCATTCAAAGTTTGGGAGCTTACAGAGTTTGAGAGTGCTTTCACACCTGTTAGTCCGTTAAAGTGGTTCGTTTGGACCCAAAAGTTGTTACAATGTTGCTAATTTTAACTGGTTCGGTTCGCATTCACACCTGTGTTTTCGCAGTTGAACCAACTACGATGAATGTTATATCTCCCCCCAGTCGTTTGGCGGCGCTGTTCACAAAATAAGGTGTTTTAGATGACGTAGTGAATGCTGATTGGCGCAGCATGTGAAGAGAGAAAAATCCTGGAAGAAAACATTCCATGGATCGAGGTTTATTCGTAAACAATGAACTATGCTCTCCTGTTCCTTCTTGTTGCCATATATTCGTATCATTGCTTTATGCAGCAAGCACAAATACTGCTGTTGTTCCAGCATGAAGCTCGCATTCGGTACGAGAACATTACACAGTCGTTTATGGCTACGGAAGCTCCCGTAGACCAAAAAGTCTGCTGCGCCATCAAGCCGGTCCGAATGGAGACAGGTTTGTGTTCTCACCAGGAGCGAACCGAACTGGAGTTCACATAGAACCGGACCGAGACCACCTCTCAAAGGTTCTTTAGTCCGCACCAAAGACATCTGGTCTGCTTTCACACCAGCCCAAACGAACCGTACTTGCTGGTGTTGGATGGAATAAATTTCCTATCATAATTCTAGAGCATTTTAAATTGATTTGAGGGCAGCATTTATCGATTTCATTCTCAGATTTCGTGATATTGTCTCTCAGAACTCTGCTCTCGCGCTCAAATTTGCTCTGCGTGCTCAAACTGTGTCCTTTCACTCGGTTATGATGCTGCTCGTGCAGATTTCCTGCGCTCAAACTCTTCCTCTTGCTCTCACGGAACTTCTGCTCACGGATCTCTGCTCTGCTCTCGGATTTTTGTGTATCAACGCTGTCAACCAATAGAAGGCCGGCTAGCTTTGACCAATCACATTATCCCTGTTTGTATACGGGTGTGTTCGCTGTTTTTCCGAGGAGCGTCGCATACGGGCGGGCACTCTTTCAACAGGTTTTATCCGCTCCCTACCTCCGGGACTGTAATAAATGTGATTTCTTTTATTTTTTTGACCACTGTTGGAATAAAGTATCATTCAATACATACAACAGCGTCCGAGCTTCTCATTAAAACGGTTATATTGTATAATAATAGCGGCATCGAACACTGCTCTTTGAGGTGTGCTGGTGGAGAAAACAAAAAATACTAAACGTTTAATAAATGAGTAGGCGGTTAAATGATTAAACCACTAGTGGTGCACATCCCTATTCCTAACATTGGCTGTGTTTGTGTGTCAGGAGGAGGAATGTCTGGGAAGAACCAGCCGGGACCGAGCAAGGTCAGTCTGAAACATTTACACCACTGCTTCTGTCTCATTTTTGTTCACTGGATATTTTCCAGTTTCTTTGTGATAATTGGACAAAATGAGTCATTTGAGGAAATTGTGATCCACATTTTCTGACACTTTATGGACTTAGCAGCTGATCGTTCCTCCAGAAAACAGTGAAAGTGTTAATTAGCTGCAGCCCTGATCTGTAGCTGTTAGCTGATTTTCTGAAGCTAAAGCTGCTGAAACGCGTCGCAGTAAACGGCTGCAGGACTCTGGTGTGACGTTACCGTCGTGTCTTCAGGTGAGGAGCAGGGTGGTGGTGGTGAAATACGACAGGAAGCCGCTCAGCAACAAGACGCTGTTCTCCTTCACCGAACCGTTCGGCTGCCTGAGGGAGCATCTGGTCCTCAAAAACAAGGTACCAAAACAGATTTATTCATTAAATAATTATCTGACAGAGGAATTACTGAGCTGCACTGTTTTAATGTCCAACTGGAAGTGGAGGAGATCTGAATTGATTCTGCTCTTTCACGCTTAACTTCAAGCAAAAACTGACTTTCTAAGATATTTTATGCAATAATTAAACAGAAAAACCACCTTGGAACTATGTTTTAAGTCCATTTCCACGGACGCAAAACAAATCAGACTTTTTACAGACGGTTGTGTTAAATGGCAGATTCACGTGAAGCTACTCCTGTGTCAGAATCTAACAGACTTCTGAAGGTGCAAATGTAAAGTTTAAAGTCATTTACTTCAGATAATGTGTTGTTTTTAAAACTGGTGTCCACAGACCCAAAAACATCTGACATTTAAAGGCAGAGGTCAGGTGTTAAAGTGAAGTCTTTTAGTTTCCAGACAATGAAAATGTAATACTTTTTAAAATGGAAATCTGGTGTAAAAGTTGCAGACTGAAGATGAATTAAACCAGAGACTGAGTTCATTTAGAATTAAACACAAAATATCTGACATGAAAAGGTGAAAATCTAGTGTTGAATTTGCGGATTTATAGGAAATCACATCAGAAACTGAATTATTTGTGTTTCTAAGCACAAAAACAGACATTTTAGAGTAGAAGTCAGTTGTTCTTTGCAGAAATTACACCAGAAACTGATAGAAATCGGTTATTTTTTACCTCGTTTGCCTCCTCTGCAGTCGGTATTTGATCACTAAATAAATACGATTATTTCACACAGAAACCCACCATCGTTGTTCTAACAGAGGGATGCAGGCCGAATATGAAACTTATTAGTGATATAAGCTGTAATAGAGATGATGAATGAATCTTCTTCCTCCTTCAGGCCTTCCTGGAGATGAGCACCCATGAAGAGGCTCAGGACATGGTCAACTACTACGAGCAGCACCCGGCGGCTCTCTATGGAAAACCCATCACCTTCTACCTGTCCCAGAGGCTGCTGGTCATCGGACGTGAGTCCCTCTTCCAGACGAACCGCTTCGTTCTTTTTTATCCGAACGAGCCTCCGACCGTCTGTTTCTGTGTTTGATCGGCAGAAAGACGACCGGCCGTCGGACAAGCTGATGGACCGACCCGTCAGAGACATCAAAAGTCACGGCAGCAAAGTGGTCTTCTTCTCCAACCTGCCCCGAGAGGACGAGAAGAAGAGGGAGCTGCTGACCATCGCTGGACGCTTCGGCCTGGTGGAGAAACACCTGTTTCTAACCGACCAGGTGAGCCGGAAATGGTTACAAACGACATTTTAGGACAGCTGAATATGTGGCAGCTTCACTCAGAAACGGTTACCCAGATGACTTCTTTTTAACACTCTGAGCTGTTTCTGGGCTTTTTTCACTCCTATGTCATTTTCCTCAATGTTAGCTCATTTTACCTCGATGTTGACGATTTTTTTCCTAAATGTGAGCTAATTTTTCTTCAATGCAACCTCATTTTCCTCAAAACTGTCTCCATTTTCCTCAATGCTAGCAAACTTTCCTCAATGTTAGCTCAATTTTCCTCAATGTTAGCTCAATTTTCCTCAATATTAGCTCCATTTTCATCAATATTAGCTCAATTTTTCATCAATGTTTACTCATTTTTTCAATGTGGCCTCACTTTTCCTCAATGTTGGCTATTTTTTTCTTAATGTTAGCAATTTTTTTCGAACTGTGGCTTCATTTTTCCTCGGTGTTGGCTCATGTTTCCTCAATGTTCACTCATTTTTCCTCAATACAGACTCCATTTTCCTCAATTTTAGCTCATTTTCTCAATGTTGGACTATTTTGTCCTCAATATTAGCTTATTTTCTTCACTATTAGCTAATTAACCTCATTGTTGACTAAGTTTTTCCTCAATGTTAGCTCATTTTCCCTCAATATTGGCTCCATTTTCCTCAATGCTAGCAAACTTTCCTCAATATTGGCTCAATTTTTCTCAATTTTAGCTCATTTTCTCAATGTTGACTATTTTGTCCTCATTGTTAGCACATTTTTCTTCACTGTGGGCTCCTTTTTCCTCAATGCTAGCTGTTTTTTTCTAACTGCAGCCTCATTTTTTCCTCGATATGACCTCATCTTTCCTCATTGTGGCCTCATTTTTCCTTGCTATGGGTTAGTTTTCCTTCTCTGTAGGTTCATTTTTCTTCACTTTAAGCTCACCTTCCTCACTGTTTCCTCATTTTTTTTTTTTTAAACGGTCAGAGTTTTGAGTGTAGCAAAAATAAGAATAAATGTGGGGGTTACTTCAGGTTATTGCCAGCTGTTGTAAATAAAGCGTTGTTTTTGGGGGAATTTCTTTGATTTATATTTTAATTTTTAACAGAATGCGTCCTGTCACTGGGTAAACACTGAGATGTTGGTGCTGTAAAGCCTCACTGAGCTTTTTAAACTGTTCTGCGTTCAGGCGTTTGTCCAGCTGGGAACCGTGGAGGATGCTGAGATGCTGGTGAAGTATTACAGCGTGAATCCCCTCACCATCAAAGGACGGCCGATCCGCCTCAACATCTGTGCCAAATACAAAACCCTTAAGTGAGTCCAGATGCCATCCGATTGTCCCCTTCTGTACATCCTCCACTCCTTTCCTCGTGTCTTAGACCACAATCCAAACAAACGACTGATGAAATGAGACGTCGTTTTGACTTTGTGCTTTCCACAGCGTGAACCGCCGACAGGGAGGAGACGCTCAGAACCGGAGGAGAGCCAATGCCTCCTCCTCGTCCTCTCCAACTCCAGAACCTCCTCGTCCAAGTCCAGCTCCAAGACCAGAGACGAGAAGAAGAAGAAGGAGGACGATGACAAGGCGAAGCCTGAGGAGAAACCGGCAGCAGCAGCAGCGAAGAAGAAGGAGGAGGAGGAGGACGAAGAGGACGAGGTGTCTGGAGTGCTGCAGGGAGGAGAGGAAGAAGGCGAGGAGGTAACTGATGGAGACGCCGATGGGGAGGAGCCAGAGGGGGCGGAGTCAGTGAAGGACACAGCGGAGGAGTCTGTGGAGGTTAAACAGGACGACAAGGAGGTGAGGAGTGTAAAATTTACACAATCATCTGCAGCTCTGTCAGGAAAAACAACCAAACATGAGCTTAGGTTCATGATATGTAATCAGAAATACTTGTTTTTTATGTGGTGTTTAAAAAATTGTTTTCAAATGACCAAAATGAGACCCAACACGTGAAAAATTACACACAAAATGAGAAAAACGACACAGACAAGTGAGTGACAAAATGAGATTCAAAATGAGAAAGATTTAAAGACAAGATGAGTAAAATGACATAAGTGTTCTGAAGAGACACAAACACGACCCAAAACAGCAAAAACAAGAAAGACAGGACACAAAATGACACAAACTTTAACACCAAACGACCAAAATGAGACAGAAAACACAAAAATGAGACACAAAAAGACAGAAATGAGACGAATGACACAAAACTGTCAGAAAGAGAAACAGAAAATAACAAAAACAAGACATGCAGAGAAAAGTTGAGCTAAGAATGATCCCATAACGTTCACAGGTTCCTGATGCCGATGACGTCACTGCTGACACACCTGGAGAGGTGGGCAGGGCCGAGGCCCAGCAGGGGGCGGAGTCAGAGGCCAAAACGGAGCCGCAGGAAACCGAAACCTCGACCGACGAACACAAAGACGAGGCGCCGGCGGACGCAGCGGAGAGCTCGGAGGCAGCGGAGGGAGATCTGCCTGAACACATGGTGAGACCCGCCAGAACCAGGTGCATTCTGGGTAAATGTAGAACCAGCAGGGATGCTAACGAGCTGCTGCTTCAGTTTGATCAGGACTTCCTGGAGAACATGGAGGACTTTGTGACGCTGGACGAACTGGGAGAAGACGAGGACGAAGCCGGGAGTCGGACGCCATCGGTACCTAAAACCTGAAATATTACTCAGTTTAATCTGACTTTTAAATGATGTCTGTTTTCCTTCTGATGTCACCACAATATTTTCAAATCTAATGTTTGTGTTTCTTGTTTTCTGCAGACAACTCAAGACGAGGGGTGAGTTTGTACCGCTGTTTTATGTGTATAAATTCAGAAAATGTGTGAAAAATACTGAATAAATCGCCCAAACATATTTATAAAATGTGTGGAAATATAGAAAAATCACCTCCAAATATTAATAAAATGTAAATAAGTTTTGCAGTGTGTGAAAAATATTTTAAAAATCACCCAAAAATATTAATGAAATCTGTGAGAATATTAATATCTTAAGAATATTAATGAATGTGTAAAAAATATTGAAAAAAAAGAACTCAAAAATATTACTAAAATGTGTTGAAAAAATTTGAATAAATGTCTCAAAAAATGAATCAAATGTGTGTAAATATTGGGGGGGGGATCACCCAAACATATTAATAAAATGTATACAATATTGAGTAAATGTCCCATAAAATGTATGAAAATATTTGAAAAAAGTCACTCAAAAAATGTATAATTAGAAGAAATCACCCAAAAATATTAATAAAAAGTGTGAAAATATTTTTAAAAATCACCAAAAAATATTATAAAGTATGTGAAAAATGGGAAAAAAATCATCCCAAAACTTTAATAAAATGTGTAAAAATACTGACAAAGAAATTACCCAAAATATAAAGAAATGTGTGAAAAATTTTGAAAGAACATCACCCAAAATATTTAAAACTATTGAATAAAATCACCAAAAAATATGAAGAAAATGGTTGAAAATATTTTTTAAAAATACCCCCAAAATATGTGAAAATATTGAAAATAAATCACACAAAATATTAGTAAAATGTCTGAAAAATACTGGAAAAAAATTCTAATAAAATATGTAAAAACATATATTTTTAAATCACTCAAATATTAATGAGTGTGTGAAAAAAATGAGAAAATCACTCAGAAATATGAATAAATGTGTTAAAAATATTCAAGGAAAAGACTAAAATGTATGGAAATATTGAAAGAAAATCACCTCAAAATGTTAATAAAATGTGTAAAAATATTTTTTAAAAGTCACTCAAAATATTGATAAATCTATGATAACTACTGATCCAAATGTGACCCAAAACACGAATAAAATGTGTGAAAAATCTAATAAATGTCTTAACAATGTTCATAATTGTTGCCTTATCCTGTGTTGTTTGTCTATTGTTGCTTGTTTGTGTCAGGGTATGAGGGTGGTCAACATTGTGGGCTTCAGGAGGGGTCATAACTTCCTCAACGAGCTGCTGGGACTCTCCAAACCTTTTGGTAAAGTGGTGAAACACCTGGTGCTGGACTTACGGCCGGAGGTACGACAGCAGACGTCCACTTCATCACCACCCGTTCGTCTCCCCTGAAGGCAGCTAAAAGAGCTTCTGTCTCCTTCCTTCTCCTCAGGCGTTCCTTCAGTTCGCCTCGGAGGAAGAAGCTCGGGCAATGGCCAAGTTCTACAACGGCAACGTGGTGGCGTCGGTGTGCGGCCGCCCGGTGAGGGTCAGCCACTCCATGAGCTACCCCACCATCCAGGTGAGTCTGCTGCAGGCGTTTGCTTCAGTCTGCTCAACAGGAAACGTGTCACAGGCTCAGTTTGGAGTCTGGGGGAGATTTTGTCTGAGTTTTGTTTTACAACCTGTAAATGTTTGTGTTTTGACCCTCATGAAGGCCTGACAATGTGAGTTCAGGGATCAATATCTCCAGAAATAAAACTCCTACAGTCATTTAGTAAACACACAAACAGAACAGTTTCCAGCAGATCAGAATGATGGAATGGATCCAGCAGAAGACACTTTTAATTATTAGCCTGTGGAAATGGGGAAAAATATGAAACATTTTGAAACAAGGCTGGCGTCTCCATAAAGTTCCTGTCAGGGTAAATAAATGGATGGATCCATATTTCTACTAAAACCCAGTCTGTGGTCAACATTTCACCAGCTTTAGACTCCAGCCTCAGTAGAATCTGATGGATATAAAATATGTCAAGACAAGGTTACAGGTTTTTGTTTTTTTTGCTATTTTGACTTTAAATCTGTCTCCAGAATGACTTGAAACTTCTTCAGCGTGACTCAAACTTTAAAAGACTTGAAATCATTATAGGCTCTTGAAAATAGAAAAAAAATGCTAGATTTTCCATCAAGGCTGGTATTGCCGTTCCATAAAGTCCTTGTCAGTGTATATAAATGGATAGATCCACATTTCCTCCTAAAAACCCAGTCCTTGGTCGACATTTCACCGGCTGTTGAGGCTCTAACTTCAGTAGAGTTTGATGTGCAGCTATGACAAGACAAGATTTCAGTTTTTTGCTACTTTGACTTAAACTGTCTACAGTTACTCAAACTTTTCCACAAAGACCTGAAACTTCTTCAGCGTGACTCAAAATGGTCAGAAAATGTAAGAAATGAGGAATTCAGGGCTTAGAATTGGAAGAAAGTTTTCCATCCAGACTGGTATTGTCTCCATAAAGTTCGTGTAACTCTATGGATGGATCTTTGACTAAAATCCAGCCTTTGGTCCACATTTCACCAACTGTTGAGGCTCTAACATCAGTACAATCTGATGTGTTGAAGTTTGACCAGACAAGGTTCCAGTTTTTAGATATTTTGTCTTTAAATTCTTCTAAAATGACTTCAAACTTCTCCAGCATGATTGGAGATTTCTCATCAACGGACTTGAACTTTTTCCAAAACGACTCCGATTCATCTCAAAATGCCACCGATGAGTAATTATTAGTCCTTTAAAATGTCATAAAGTGAGACACCTCATCCGTAAACGGTGTTTTATTTGGTTTTCAGGCTGTTTAAAGTGTTCTTTGTGCTTCAGTGCGGCTCCAGCAGAGTGGTCTACGTCGGTCAGATCCCCAGCACCAAATACTCAGACGAGGACATCCTGAAGCTGGCCGAGCCTCACGGGAAAGTCCGCAAATACTTCTTGAACCGGATCCGAAGAGAGGTAAGGGAGCGCTCAGACACTTTCAGCTTCTGTGTGTCCACCGCTCAACGCCGTCTAACGCCGTCTCCGTCCTCAGTGCTTCATCGAGATGGAACGAGCCGAGGACGCCGAGAAGATGGCAGAGACTTACAAAGAGAAGCCGCTGAGGTTCAACGGGAAGCGACTGACGGTCTACGTGAGCAGGAAGTACCGGCAGCTCAAACACGGGTCGGTTCCTGCTTCTGCAGCCTCGTCATTATTATTATTTTAACGTGGTTTTTGGTTAACTTTACCAATTAAACCGTACATCACAGGTGATGTGTTCACGGACCGTTAGAAAGTGGAAAATCTGGTGAATATTTTGGTGTTTGAGTTCAGTCACAGCTTGGAGGCAGAAAAGCAGCTTTTTTTTCTCTGCAAAATGTTTCAGAGGTTGAAATGAGTTTTTTTTTTAGGTTGTTTATTGTTTTAAGACATTCATACATTTTTCCAGATATTTAATTAATAATGATAAAAAATGAACGTATATTTTTGCACATTTTATTAATCTTTCTAGGACATTGTTAAATATTTTTCAGACCATTTTATTAGTATTTTTTATAATTTTTTAAGGTGTTTTATTAATATTTTTAGGGAATTTTTCTAACATTTGCAAAGATTTTTAAGATATTTCAGAAATATTTTATCAGCTCATTTTTATATTTTAAAAATGTAATTTTTACACATTAATAATTTTCACAAGTTTTATATCTTTGGGTCTTTTAATAGTTTATTTCAAGAAATTCAGTACATTTGAATGAATATTTAAATACATTTTTAGGCATTTTATTCATATTTTTAAAGAATCATTTTTTAAACACTCATTTCTAATTTATTTTTTAAGTTCTTAAATTTTTCCAAATATTTTATTAAGTTTCAGAAATAAATATTTTACACATTTCAGTGATATTTTAGGACATTTATGACATTTTTCCACATTTTATTAAAATATCTAAGAAATGTTTTAAAAACATTTTATAGACATCTTTTTAGGTATTTCATTAATGTTTTTTAGAAATATTTTCCAGACATTTTATTCGTATTTTTAGCACAATTGATACATATAATAAAGTAATTTAAATTTATATTTATTTTTTTAGGTGTATTATTAATATTTTAGGAGAGTCTTCTAACATTTATTAATGTTTTTGTTATACTTTAGAAGAATTTCAACAGAATTTTGACATTTTTTTAAAATATTTTTCGATAAGTATTTATTAGATTACATTTATCACATTTTTTTAGATTTTTTTTTTAGAATGTTTTTTAGACATTTTAATGATATTCTTTGGACATTTGATACTTTCACTCCTGACATTTTTTCCCAAAATTTTAGGACATTTTCTTCTTCTTTTTTTTTTTTTTTTTACCTAAAATTTTCAGGAGACTTTTGAATATTTTTACAACAAAGTTCCCGACAACCTGCAGAACGTTAAGGCATCGTCTCCACCAATTAATACATTTTTAATCATTTGAATTATAAGCGACTAATAACGAATAAACGTCTGATCGTTTGTTCAGACATCGATGTCCGAGTGCACCGAAGAGACTCAGCTCACCGCCCAAATCCTCCCAACAACCCGAAGAACCTCCAGCCAAGAAACCCAGAGAGGAAACCGGAGGGGAGGAAGGGGAGGAGCAGAAGGAGGAGGAGGAGCAGAAGGAGGAGGAGGAGCAGAAGGAGGAGGAGGAGCAGAAGGAGGAAGAGGAGAAAATGGTGGAGGAGGAAAAGGAGGAGGTGAAGAAAGAGGAAGACGTTCAGAGCTGCGAAGAAAAGACAGAAGAAAAGGAGAAGATTCCTGAAGTTTGTGATGAGAAGCAGAAGATCAACGAAGACGTGAGTTTATAAAGTTGTGATCATAAAACGCTGATTTCTGAGGTTTTATTTGATCGTCTGGTTTGTTCTGGATGAAAGTGACTTAAAATACAGACAGAAAATGATCATTTATTATTATTATCATTATTAATAATAACAGCTAGACATCACTAAAAAATTAACGCTCAGAATCAGCTGATCAATTTACAGAAATATTCTAAAAAAAATCCAAAGATGATACTCTGGAAGAATCTCCTAAAAATAGTTTTAAAAAATAAATGAAAAAATATTCATTTAAATGTTTTAAAATATTTAGTGTGAAAATATTTCATGAGTGTCTTTAAAATGTTGAAAAAAAAGGTCTGCAAATATGAAATGCATTTCCCTAAAATACCAATAAAATATCTAAAAACATTTAATAATGTCCAAAAATATTAATGAAATATTGGATTTTTTAAGTAAAATATTAATATTAAAAAGTCAGAAATATATCTGTTGATGAAGGTGAAAAATATTTCATAAGCATCTTAAAATGTTAATAAAGGTCTGAAAATATTAAATATGTCCTTAAAATATTAATGAAATGTCAGAAAAATATTTAAGCTTTGTTCCAAAAATATTGATCAAGATATTTTTAGATTTCTATTTTTAAAGTAAATGAAAAGGTCTGAGAAATATTAATAGAAACTCTGAAAAATATTTAAGAAATGTCCCAAAAGTTTCACTAAACTATTTGGGGAAATAATCGCATAAAATATTAATAAGAAAAGTCAGAAAAATATTAAATATGTCCTTAAAATATTTAATTGATGTCCAAAAATTTTAATAAAATATCTAGAAAATATTAATATAATAATAGTTGGGGAAAGTAAACAAAAACAATTAGTAAAGATGTTAAAATAAAACAGATAAAATATTAAATATAATGAATATAAAATAAAATGTTAAAAAAAATTTTTTTTTTACAATGTCCCAAAAATGTAACTAAATATTTGTTGGAGAAAAGTAAACAAAAACAATTAGTAAAAACATCAGGAAAGTATTTGTAAATATCCCAAAAATATTATTAAAATATCTCAAAATATTAAATATGTTCCTAAAATATTAATGCCATCGTTTGGAGGGAAGGGGAATAAAAAAATAATAATTTATGGTGTCCCAAAAATATTAATAACACATCTAAAAATATATTAAATATGTCCTTAAAATATTTGATAAAATCTTTGAGGGAATAATTCTAAAAATATTATTTATATGCTTAAAATACTTAATAATGGTCCCATAAATATTGATAAAATATGTAACATAAATAACATTTCTAATTTTACTAGAACTGTTTCCTAAATGTGGGAATGAATGTCCTAAAAAAAAAAAGTGCTGAAATTTCTCAGATTTGATTTTATGTGGAATGAAGCAGGACCATTAGAGGCAGTAATAATAATAATAATAATAATAATAATAATAATAATAATGTTTTGGTGAATTTATCTGCAGGACGACAAACAGGAAGAGCAGCCGGAGGACATGGAGACGTCGACCAATCAGAACGGACAGAACGCCGCCGACACCAAACCCAGCGTGGCGTCTCTGCCGCTGCCGGCCTACGACCCCGACAACCCGATCGGTGAGGAGAGAAAAACCTGATCAATAAAACCCCGATCAATACGATCAGCTGAGGGAGAAACGAGACGATTTAGAGCCAAAATAATGTTTAGTTTCAGGATTTTAGCAACTATTCAAGAGAATTTTTAGGGATTCTTCCAACATTCATGAACATTTTCAGGATATTTTAGCCCACTTTTACATTTTATTTTATTTTTATTTTTTTATTTTATTTTTCCAGTTACACTTTTTAGGATGATTGTTGATTTTCTAGATATTTATTTAATTGTTTACACAATTTGTTCATATTTTGAGGACATTTATTAAATATTTTTCAGACCATTATAGTAAAGATTTCTGGGTCATTTAATAAATGTTTATGAAGACATTTGAATTAATACTTTCGAGACATTTTATTGGTATTTTATAAATATTTATCCCTATTTTTATTAATTTTAAAAAAATATTTCAGTTACACTTTTTAGAACATTTGTTGATTTTTTTTTTTTTCTGGGTATTTAATTTTCAGAAAGAAAGATTTTATTTAATTATTTACACATTTCATTTATATTTTTTAGGACATTTATTAAATTTTTTTCACACCATTTTATTAACGTTTCTGGGTCATTTGAATTAATACTTTCAAGACATTTTATTGGTATTTTAATATTTTTAGGGATTCTTCCAACATGTATTTATGTTTCTGACAATAGATAATTTAAAAACATTAAATTCATTAAACATTAAATTTTATTATTTCTTTGAAGGTGTTTTTTAAATATATTAACCCTTTAAGCTTCAGTGTACCGCCGGCGGTACACCTACTAATTTGCATAGGAATTTCAAGAATGTCCGACGGGTGCAAACGCGATTATACAAACACTATACACCGATGGAAAGCTTAGATTCTCATGAATCCGCCGGTATAAACCACTTTCAGATGCGATTACCACAGCGGGTGAGAAAAACACATTTGTCCGACAAAAACAAATATTCATCCATCCGTTCTCTATACACGGCTTCAACGCACACAGCGCGACTCACATTTCCGGGTTCATTATTACACACAAAAAAAAGATTCCACAAAAAACGGCCATAATCCAACCTTTTACATCAGATGACACAAGCCAGTAAACTATTTTGTCCAAAACATGTCCTGAAGTCGGTATAAAATCCCCGAATCGGTCGTTTTCAAGGAAATGCACCTCCCGATGCACGTCCAATATTCCCCGTATTTTTCGTAATTTTTTTTATTTAAAAATAGAATATTAGCGATTTTTTGTACTGAAAACGGCTGGAATTGACTGAAGCTTAAAGGGTTAAGGATTCTTCCAACGCAGAAATATTTTTAGGATATTTTAGAAATATTTTATCCCTTTTTGTTATTTAGAACACTTGATTTTTCTACATATTAAATTTTAAAAACAAGATTTTATCAATATTCTTATGACATTAATGAAATGTTTTTCAGACATTCTCAATATTTTTGACAATTTGTAGACACGTTAAGATGTTTTATTTCTTTGGAGGATTCTTCCAACATTTCAGAAATATTTTATCATATTTTTTTACATTTTTAAACCTATTTAACTCCATGTTTGTGTTACAGGTGTGGAACACGTGAAGATGGGCTACTACTGCCGGGTCTGTTTCCTGTTTTACTCCAACGAGGAAACGGCCAAGAAAACCCACTGCAGCAGCCAGATGCACTACGACAAGCTACAGGTGAGACGGAGCTCCGCCCACTTCACACCTGAACCACAGCCCCGCCCACTCATTTATTTTATTCATGAATAACTGCACCACAACAGCAGCAGCTTCTTCTTTTTCTTTATTTGGTGAAAAAACAACAGAAAGACCATCGACCGGATGGAGTCACACGATCCGTTTACAAAATAAATAAAACTAACAGACAAATAAAACCTGTCGTTTCAGAAACACCTGGAGAAGGAACAAACCAGATCAGAGAAGAAGAAGGGGAGGAAGACGACTGCGTGACGAGGCAACTTCCTGTTTTTATTTCACAATAAAATTCAAACTCAGACTCTGATAGTCGCAAACAAGAGCAGCTGTTTGGGGAAAAAAACTTTAAAAAAAATCTAATCCTCCCGTCTCTACAGCGATCATTATCAGCTCTAATACTGATCAAACAGAGCAACAGGAAGTCCAAACTACCGATCAATATTCAAAGAATTAAAGACTGTCCGTTGTAGCTTCAGCAGAGGAAATATTTGTTTTGTCTTTAAAACATTTTTTTGCATCTAAAAAAGCTAACACGTCTGTGGAACTACTTCCACAGAGCGTATCCTTCTAACAAAAAGCGGAAGGATACGCTCTGGAGAAATAGTCCCATCATGTAGCTTAAAAAAGGTTTACCTACAAGTGAATGTTTTCTGGTTTCTTTCATCGTCAGTAACAGCAAACTGAACATCTTTGGAAAAAAACAAGATGTTTTCCACCATTTTCTGAGAGTTTAAGAGACCAGACAGCTGATCGGTTCATCCATAAAGTCATTAAGCTACTATTGGTCTTGTTTTTGAAAAGTCAGAATTATCTTTACTGTTTTGACTCAATGTCCACCAGTGAACCATCTGGAGCTGCAACCGTTTGAATATTAGTTTTTTGTCCTCTTTACGACAGAAAACTGAACATCTTTGAACAAAACCAGACGTTTCTTTTAATTACGTGTATCCTTCCGCCTGCAGGGTGGATGGATGCGGTGAGGAAGTAGTTCCAGCCGGTTCGCTGCTTTAAACTGTTCCTGTCACTTCTCTCGCTCCGTATTTTCTGTATTTTCATGTTTTAGAAAATAAACCTGTTTCCTCAGACGTTGTCTTTGAGTTCAGATCTTCTTAAAGACTTTCTGACGTTCTGCAGAGTTCCTCCTTCAGCTCGTCCACGGATCTTTCCCCGTCTGCCCCTGAAACAACAACAAAACGAACCGATTCAGTATGAAGCCGTTAAATCTGGTTTCCACGGTGACCTGATGTGCTGGTTTCCATGGCGACCTGGTATCGGCTGTAGTGCGTCGGGCTGCTGCAGTGCTGCTGTTTGGCTTCGTCCTCGTCAGCGAAGATCAGCTGACAGAGATTACAGAAGTAACCGACGACGGGACGCACGAACTCCGTACCTGCAGCACAGGAAACACCGAGGGGACAGTGAACGCACCACAGCTCGACAAAGTTATTTCATCTCTACGGCAGACAGTTAAAGGTGGAGACACTTTAGTCACAATAATACCAACAAAGTGGACTCAATGCTGGAAATGTGACCACTGGGACAAGAAATGTCTCAAAAATGACCTGAAGCTGTAAAATACGAGAAATGTGTCTGAAATGAGCAAGAAAATGGACCAAAAGGACAAATTTGACAATGAAAGGACTTCAAACTTGTGTAAAACGACCAAAAGGACAAGAAACGTTTCCCAAAACGGCAAAAACTCGTCTGAAACGTTCTGAAACTTTTAAAATGACAAACTTCTCCCAAGAGTGAAAAACCTGACCGAGAAATGACTTCAAACTCGTTTAGAACGACTAAAAAGGACAGGAAATGTTTCCCAAAAGTCTTAAACTCGTCTGAAACGACTAAACTTGCTCATAGTGACGCCACTAATTAGACATTTAACCCTTTCAGGTAAACTCACTCATTCAGAAACTATTGGTCTTTAAAATGGAAAAGTTCCTTTAAATGGATCCATGTTTCTACTAAAATTCAGTCTTCGGTCAACATTTCTAACTTTTGAGGTTCTAACATGAGTAGAGCTTCATGTTTTCTTCAACTAAGGTAAGATAATGTTCCATTTTTTTTGGTATTTTGTCTTTAAATCCTTCTTCAACGTGACTCAAACTTCCACTAAAGGACTTAAAATTTGTGTAAACGAATCCGTTGGTGTCAAAATGGCAAAAAGAATAACTGTTGATCTTGGAAATGCAAAAATAAAGCGCTAAGTTTTCAAACCAGGCTGGAATTATGGCCTTATAAACTTCCAGTAAGTGTTGCTATCTATGAATGGATCCATGTTTCCACTAAAACAGTCTTTGGTCTCCAACTGTTGAGGCTCTGAAAGACGCTGGTTCCAGTTTTTAGCCACTTAAAATAAATGGTGATCGACTAAAGGATTAATACTGAAACGTTTATTTAAACGTGTCAAACAGAAATTTAAAATTTGTACAATTTTCATGTTATTCTAAATTCTCCTTAAGTACTAATAATCGATGTAATTCCTGGAAAAATCAAACGTTCGACCCCAAACACCAACAATGATTACTAATAAAGTTAATAATTAATCATTGAAGCTGCTTAGGAATGAAATCATATTTTTAAATCCCAAAGAAAGTTACATTAAAAAATACAAAACTCCTTGAAGAAGAAAAACTGTATTTTTGTGAAACCAAATAAAACTTGGACACAGATGATGCATTCATGATCTGATTTGGTGACTCCTTTCACATCCACCAACAGGTTTTGGGGTTCTGAGGGTTAAAAAAGAAAATAAATCATCTCGTCTAAACGTAATTTAAGACTTTAGATTTTAAGGTGTTTTCTTCGGACATTTCAGAATCTACAGACTTTCTATCAAAGATGAAACTTAACTAAAGATGTTTTTAGGAGATCATTTGTGAACTTTATGCTTCTTGTCTGTGATGATTGTTGGGTTTGTTTCTTCTTCAGTTTAAAAATGTAGACCACACCCACTAAAGTCAGCCAGCCAATCAGAGAAGCCCGATGTGTGATGTCATAAATCCATCTGGTGACATCAGATGAACGTTCAGTGAAGACGTGAGATGAAGGACGTTTCTTACCAACAGGTTTGGCAGATTTTTCGGGTTCGGGCCGTCGCTCCGTCTCCGCTGCAGCGTCATCGTTCTGAAAACATTCGTTCGTTTACGTTAAAAGATGCTGCAGTTCGAATTCTTGGTCGATGAACACAATCAGAGTTTCAGTTCTTCAGAGTTCAACAACAGATATTATCCTCCGATACTTGTTAAGAGAATTCAAGCCAACATTAAGTCTCTTTAATTAGCCGTCCTGATGTTAAGAGCGCCTCCTGCTGGTCAACACGTTCAACTACATACATTATATCTTCAGTGTTAGTAGGTTTTATTTCTGTTCAGTGTTGGAAATGTGGAAAAATGTTGAACACGTTTCAGCTTCGTGTTTTTACTGGTCTTGTTTTCAATGCTAGGAATTTTCTACATACTAAGTTTTGTACGTGTGAAGTTTTCTGGATACATGGTTTTTAAGGACAGTTTTCAAAAGTCTAATTTTCTATAAACCTCCGAAACCAGACTTAAAATTAGTCTAAAACTAGTCTAAATTTAGTCCAAACCCAGGCTTATAATTAACCCTAAACCCAACCCGATTGTGACTCATTGACGATTGAAGACTTTAATATTGTTCAAAGACTTTTGAAGGAAACTGTTGGTGTTCAGCCGTACCTGTTCAGGTTGAGGTTTTGGACCATCTCCAGTGTCAACTGGAGGATTTGGACTCTCTGAATCTTTCACCTCCGACTCTGACGTTTCAGACTCCAAACAAACTTCAGTTGTCTTTTCTTCATCTCTCGGTTCCTCCGCCTCTGACAGTTTCTCTTCCAGCTGATCATCTTCCGGTTCCTGTTTTATCTCCAGATCTTTTTCGTCTTTTGCTGATTCTGCCTTCAGGGTTTCTTGGGACACTGAGTCGTCCTCCGGAGTTTCTTCTCTTTTTGGGTCTCGCTTTCTGGACTTGTTTTCTTCTCTGGCGTGTTTCTGCCAGCATCATCCTTCTCTGATGGGTTTTCGAGGTCCTTTTCTTCACTTTTTTGTTCAAAGACTCATTCTCTGGAGTCTTTCTTGATGTTGAATCTTCTTCTGGAGTCTTTTCAGGAGTTGATTGTTCTATAGTCTTTTCAGATGCTGACTCTTTCTCTGCTGACTTCTTCGAGGACTCCTTCCTCTTCAACCGCTTGTCGGCTTCGTCCTGATCTGAAGTTCTGGATATGCTCCTCCTGCTTGGACTTCGGCGATTGCTCCTCCTGCTGCTGCCTTTGTCCAACGGTACACAGGTCCTGCAGAAATAGGGATTATAGGATGAGCAACAACAGGAAGCTGACGAAGAGAAACGAGGATAGTAAAGAGGAGGTTTCTGACCCGTTGCTGAGCCGGTGGTATTTGTAGGAGAGGCAGACGATGGGTTTGAAGTTGTTAAAGATGATGGGGGGTTTGAGGGTCAGCTCTCTGGCAGCTTTTGAGGCCTCTGATGAACTCGACATCTCGATGAAACTCTGAAACACAAAGACGGAAATCATCCCTTAAATCTCAGAAGATCAACAAAATCCACTGAAACCTAAGTCCAAAACCAAACCAAAAGCAAAAACCAAAACTAGTACAAAGCAAATCCAAAACAAGTTCACAATAAAGTCCAAAACAATACCAAGATTAGACTGGACATAAACACCACGTTTGAGCATCAGGCGGCTCATAACTGTACCTGGTACCAGAGCACCTTAGGCCAAAGGTTGATGATCAACTTCACAGTCATATCATCAGCCGAGTGTGAAGCAGCAGTCCATGGTTTTCTGCTGGAAACCTGTGGATTGCTCCCTCTGGGTTGGGGGGAGTTGCTTCCCCAAGCAAAAGAGTCACAAGTGATGGGAAAATGGAGCGAGAGATGGACAGGCGGATTGGTATGGTGTCAGCAGTAATGCAGGCGATGTATTGAACTGTTGTCGTGAAAAGGGAGCTGAGCCTCAAGGCAAAGCTCTGAATTTACCGTCCATCTATGTTCCAACCCTCACCTATGGTCATGAGCCGTGGGTAGTGACTGAAAGAACAAGACTGCAAATACAAGCGACTGAAAGGAGCTTCCTCTGCAGGGTGGCTGGGCTCAGCCTGAGAGAGAGGTTGAGAAGTTCAGACATCTAGAGGGAGCTCAGAGTAGAGCTGCTGATCCTTCACGTCAAAAGGAGCCAGTTGAGGTGGTTTGGCCGAGGGGGGGTTGGAGGGATTATATATATCTCTCCTAGCCTGGGAACACCTCGGGTTCACCCCAGGAAGAGCTGGAAGGCATTCCTGGGGGAGGGACATCTGGAATGACCTGCTTTGTCTCCACGACTTAGCCCCGGATGAGCAGAAGACAACGGATGGATGGATGGACAATATCAAGTCCAAAAGAAGTCCAAAATCAACTCCAAAACCAGTCCAAAGCAAATCAAAATTCCTTCCAGAAGAAAGTTTATCCATCACATAAATCAACATGACTGTTGACCTGTTGCTGTATATCTCCCCTCAAACAGCTGCCATGGTAACCAGATGATCAGTGTCAATAACTGCCTGTGGATCTGTCATATTTCTGCTTTTGCTGGCAGTTACACATTCAGGTGTAAAATGAAACCAACGGTTTGGTTTCACAGCAGGAAAATCATAAGTTTGAACAGATCAGCCTGATTGTAAGTAAAATAGTTTCTGTTGAGTTGTTCAGACCTCTTGTTGGCCATGGATCAGGATGTAGCGCACCGCTGTCCCAAAGTCTCTCACCAGACTGAGGAACTCGGAGGTGGGGAATTGCGGTGGCAGGTTGGTAAAGCAAAGCACTCTGCTGGACTGCACTGGCTGCAAACAAAGAACATTATTATTACTAATCCAACACCAGGAGCATGTTGGATGTATGTAACAGACGGTTTCTTAAGGAGTAGGATGTACCTTTGGATCATCTTGGACTCTGTCATCTGCAACAAAAAACAGGAGATTAAAACCAAACAGGACTCAACTGTTTCCTCATATTTTACCATCTCCAGACCTCCTGTTCGTCTACCTTCATCAGACTTGTCTTCGTCCAGTTCGTCCAGAGTGATGCAGTTCTCCAGGTCTACTGGGAAGTCTGGTTCCTGTTAAACACAGAGAGAAATGAATCAGCATCAAACGCATTTACAGTCAGGCTGTGGGCTGCAGCTGCTAACTGCAGATTAGATTTTAAAATCCCCTTCAGGACCCAACGCGACACCTTCAGACGTCTTGATCTGTTCGACCAAAAGTCCAAATACATGTTATTCAGAAGAAGTTCAGGTGTTTGAAATATTACCCATATCCTCAAACCTTTCCAAAACCAGACCAAGAATCAGTGTAAAACCAGATTGGAACTAGATCTGAAACCAATCAAGAACCAGTCCAAAACCAGAATATAAACCAGTCCAAATTGAGGCCCTAAAACTCGTTCCAATATCATGACATCAACAACCCAAAACTAATTAAAAATCACCTTAAAACCAACCTGAAACGAATTCCTATAACAAGGTCCAAAACCTGTCTACAAATAGTCACAACCAGAATAAACCAGTCCATAATCAGATTTTAAAAGAGAATAATCGAAAACTAAGTCCAAAACTGAATTTAAAAAACAGTTCAAAACCCAATGAACCAGTCTGGATTGAGTCCCTCAATCAGATCCTACAATGAAGTCTAACAACAGGTCCCTAAACCCATCCGAAACCAGGCTTAGAATTTGTCTTAAACTAGTCTAAATTTAGTCCAAAACTAGAATTAAAAATTGGTCAAGAGCTAGTCTAAATTCAGTTCAAACCAAGCTTAAAAATAGTCAAAATTCACTCCAGCTAGTCCAAAATGAGATCCAACATCAAGTCTTACACCAAGCCCTAAAGAAGTCCAAAACCAGTTCCAAACTCATTCCAACACCTTTAAAACCTGCCCAAAACCAAGTCTAAATCTATTCTAAAACCGAATCAAAAACCAGTCTCACCTTACTCTTAAAACAAGTTCCAACACCAAGTTCTAAACCAGTCTAAAACAAGAACCCTGTTTCTGTGAGAACCCTCTGCATCTTTGTCTGATTGGAGCTCCGCCCACAGTGAAACACCTGAGCACCATGACAGCAAGTAAACCTTTGGGACTCTTTACCTCATCCTCCTGAGTCTCTGCCGTTTCCTCCGATTCTTCCTTCTTCATCCCACAACCGTCTTCCTCCTCCACCTTATCTTCAGTCTTTTCATCCGTCTCATCTATAAAGAAGTCAAACACTTTAAATTTCATCTTTTACCAGTCGTTAATCTTCAGAAACAACCAACTCGACTCTGTTTTCTACCTTGTTCCAGTGACTGTGGACTGTCCTTCTCCTCAGCAGCTTCCTCCTCTTCTTCCTCCTCCTCCTCCTCCTCCAGATCCTGTCCGTCCTCTGCGATCACCTCCATCCCCTCGATGTCGCTCTCCTCTGCAGAAACCCTGCAAGTGATCATATTGACATCTTTACATCTGGTTCAGTCCGTGCCAATCCAGACAGAATTCAGAAAATATGCCACTGCATCCTTTCGGAATATGTTAGAATTGATGCATCGGGGACCAAAAACTAAATTCTGTAAAACATTCTGGCAGAACTTTTTTTGGTCGACATTTCACCAACCTTAAAATATCAGCAGCAAATATGGCAAGATGCATGTATGTATTTATGGTCCTACCGCATCACCATTTTGTCAAAATATAACAAAACTGGACCCTTTACCTGCCATATGTGCTGCACATCAACTTCTCCTCAGGTTACAGGACTCAAAAGTTGATGAAAGACTGTATTTCTAGCAGGAAGTATTGTACTACATATTTATGAGTTTCTTGGAGATACTGAACCTTTAAAATGCTTCTCAGGTAAGATGTTTACAGGGGAAAATTACACAAATTCACAGTTCAGAACACAGACTAAAACCTGGAAATTAAGCCATAGTATTTTACAGAACAGTTTTCAGTCCTCAGGAACAAATGCGTTAACTCTGAGTAAAATTTGAGACAGTGGAACAACACCACAGACACGCATTCCAAACGATTCTGTTTAAGCTGTTTGTTTGCTGCTTCCGTTTTCTCTCTTTGTTGATTTAGAAGAACAACAGGAACTCACTCTGCTTCCTCCTCTGTCTGCTCTGTGTCTGCAGCTTCAGGTTTGGAGGCGCTAAGAGAAGCCGGATCATCTTCAGACCTGGACTCTGGAAGAATCAGCGTGTAGATTTAAGGATTAGACGGTGGTTCTCAAACTTTTTCTGCCAAAGAACAAAAAAACTTTCACACACGTCCAACATCCTGAATTTTGCAGTGGTTTTCTCATCAATCACTGCTGACACCACATCAAGGGGAGTATTAGATCCTCAGCTATTGTATGTGGATTCTTGTACTTGGTGATTCTGAATGACTCTGTTAGTAATTTTCCGTTCACTGAGGCAGCTTTTACCACCACATGTTCCTGCTGACGGTATTCATCAGGTTTTCTCTGAAAGAAGTCAAGTGGCTTCTTGACGTGACTGGGATGTAATGTCTCCATGTGTCTTCTTAATTTGCTTGGCCTCATACTGTGACAGTTTTCTAACAAAACACACAGGGGTCTCTCCTCACCTCTGACCAGAGTCGCTGTGAAGCCAAGAGCGAGATAAGCCTCGTCATATTTTCTCAACTTCTTTTCTGGAGGCTGTATCTTGTCTGTCTTCTGCCTCATTTTCTTTTTCGTCCTGGTCAAATATTTCTCCATTCTCTGCCACTTCTGACAGCTAATCATCGTGGTTTAAGCAGAATGAATTGGGGACGCTCACCGTGTCAGTGCAGTTTGAGTATTGCTGTGCGGCGTGAAAAACAGGCCAACGCTAAAACAACAGCTCGGCTAATTGGTTCCGCGTAGACGGACCTTTTCCACTCAGTCACTTTCGTGGATGAATGATGCCCGCATTCTCCACCAAAATCACACTAAACTGTCAGTCAAATATGCGGGGGACTAACGTTGAGGCGTTTTTCTTGACATGGAAAACACCACATCTGAACGTCGGCAGCTTGGTGGGCGTGTCACTACTGGGCCACTAGGTGGTCACATGACAGCCCTTCAGACCTTCAGTCAAGTAGAGGCATCAGACCAATGTGGCAGCTCGGTCTCAAACTTTCTTTTATTATGAAAAGAGTTCAGCGACAAATATTTCTGAAAGCATTTGAGGTGGGACATGAGCTGCTGAATCTATACTCATTTTAGTTCAACAACGGCTACTTTAGACAGTTTACGAAAGTTTCGCGAGACGTCGGACCTCCGCTCCCTGTGCCTCATTTGCATAAAGTAGAAGTCAGGTCTACTTAATGGAGATGAACTACAGGCAACACACCGCAACGAAGCTCAAAAGTCAACTAAAACATGAAGAAAGGCGTTTCACGTAGATAATGAATGGGATGAGAGTAATTGACAGATTTTGTGGACACGAACCTTAACGCATTTTGGATGAATTTGAATTTGGCTGTTTGCTACATTCTTGAAATTAAGTAATCAAGGAAGTGTTAATTTTTTCCTGTTTTTGTTAAATTAACCCTTTAAGCTTCAGTGTACCGCCGGCGGTACACCTACTAATTTGCATCGGAATTTCAAGAATGTCCGACGGGTGCAAACGCGATTATACAAACACTATACACCGATGGAAAGCTTAGATTCTCATGAATCCGCCGGTATAAACCACTTTCAGATGCGATTACCACAGCGGGTGAGAAAAACACATTTGTCCGACAAAAACAAATATTCATCCATCCGTTCTCTATAGACGGCTTCAACGCACACAGCGCGACTCACATTTCCGGATTTATTATTACACACAAAAAAAAAGATTCCACAAAAAACGGCCATAATCCAACCTTTTGCATCCAGATGACACAAGCCAGTAAACTATTTTGTCCAAAACATGTCCTGAAGTCTGTATAAAATCCCCGAATCGGTCGTTTTCAAGGAAATGCACCTCCCGATGCACGTCCAATATTCCCCGTATTTTTCGTAATTTTTTTTATTTAAAAATACAATATTAGCGATTTTTTGTACTGAAAACGGCTGGAATTGACTGAAGCTTAAAGGGTTAACTGTATCATACTGCACAGAAGACCTCTCTGATTGCTGTCTCCTTCTAGTCGTGGTTGTTCTCGGTCAGCTTACCTGATTCCACCGTCTTTTTCCCGGACGACCCGGTACTGGACTTGTCACTGGACCCTGGTTTCTCTTTGCTGGTCTTCTCTCTGGACTTGGATCTGCTCTTTTTCTCTCTGTTTGACTTTTCCCTGGACTTGGATCTGGTCTCTCTGCTGGACTTTGTTCTTGATTTGTCCTTGGACCTGGACCTTGTTCTTGATTTGTCCTTGGACCTGGACCTTGTTCTTGATTTGTCCTTGGACCTGGACCTGGACTTTGTTCTGGTCCGCCTGTTTCGGCTTGACTTGTCTCTGGATCTGGACCTGTTCTTCCTGGAGGACGTGCTGCTGGATTTGTCTCTGGATCTGGATCTACTCCTCCGGTGTCGGCTGGATCTTTCTCTCGATCTGGACCTGGTCTTGCGGTCTCTGCTGGATTCCCTCCTCGTCCTCTTGGTCCCTGACTTCTCGTCTTTCTCTCGACTTGAACTCCTCGCCCTCTTGGCTGAACGGGGTTCCTCCTCGTACCTCTTTGCAGATGGAACCTTCCTGCAGGACAGAACAGACCAGAATCATGAAAAATCAATAATCTGCGGATCGGAATCGACCGATTGATTTCCCGTCGGGTCGGTTTGCTCACATGAGGCTCTTGAACTCTCCGGAAAACGAGACTTTGATGGAGTCGCCGTTGATCCTCAGAGTGTTGGTCGAATAATAATCAACCAGCTTCTGAGCGTCCAAAACATTTTTCATCTCGACAAACGACTGAAACATAAAAACAAACCATGAATCTGGACGCTGCTCATTGGAGGCTTCCCATTGGACGCTGGTCCGGCAGAGCGTCTGAATAGAGCTAGCAGCAGTAATGGCGGCTGCTGGGGTGGATCAGACGGTTAGATGACGAAAAGTAACGTTATCCTATGGTTAGAAGATGAAACTGAAAGACACCATCAGGAGAAATTTGTGGCGCGTCATGTATCAGAAACCTGTGGGTTAAATTTTCTACAGTTTGGTCCTTTGGCTGCATCCTTTCACCGAGTCAGAACTCTAGTTCAACACATCCTTTATTCTCCATTCTCACCAGGCAGAACTCTACAACATCATTAAGAAGAGTTTAAACGTCATTTGAGAGTCTAAGCAGGACAATGCAGATCTGTTGAACTGAGGACGACAATGAGAAAGAACTGGAGCTGAGACGAGTCAGAATTAAACTGTAGAGCTGAAAGTAAAGGAGTGGCTGGTTGAATCCCAGATATACGCTGGATGTTAAATGTTCCAGCAGCTTCCTAACCGTCCCGTATCACCTGTTATCAGAGCGTTAGCTGACTGAAATGTGCTGCAGTCTGATCTCACCGTAGACGGCAGGAACAGCGTGTAGAGCGGCAGGCCGAAGCGTTTTACGATGCTGAGCAGATCTGACCGTCCGTCTTCTCCGGCTGGAGCTGGACTGAAACTCACCACCTGAGAGCTCTGAAAAGACAAAATTGAAACTGAGAAGGACGACCGACAGGCCGGAAACTGAGAGTAGGACAATAAAGCTCTTTAAAGTTCAAATTTAACTGCAATAATGACTGTTACCATGGAGATCTAGCTCCACAGCATCAGTTACCATGGAGATCTAGCTCCACCACCTTCATGACACTGGAAACTTTGACTTCAGACCTGAACCAACCACAGCGCTGGTTCTCCAGACGGCCCACCTGGAGGAAGCTGAAGGTGTTGGAGATGCTGAACTCGATATTCTCTCCGTTCACAGTCGGGGGATAGTTGACGTGAAACTTCACCAAGTCTTTGGCCTGGTCCACAGTGCCGAGCTCCAAGAACGCCTGCAGGTTGACAGCAAAGTTCTACTCAGAACATCATAAGAGGTCAGGAAGAAACTTTAGTCCTATTTGGTTGATTTTGTGGTGCCGAATTTGAGGTTTTGTTGCAATTTCAGCGTTTTTGTGGAACTTTAGGTCCTTTTTAATGGTGATTTTGGGTGTTTTTCCTGACCTATTTGAACTTTTCAAGGTAGTTCTGGCTCTTTTTGGGGGCGATTCCTTTTGCCTTTTTGAAATAATTTGTGATTTTACAGCTGTTTTAGTCATTGTAGTGTCAGTTTTCACCAGAACTCAGTCACTAGAGATGAAGAACCAGATGTTCTAGGAGGTTTCTTCATATCTGTGACATGTTGAGTGTGTGTCCAAGGTGGTGGACTCACTAAAGATGGAAACATGAGGATCTTGAGGATCTTTCCAAACGGTTCCGTCAGCTTCCTCAGATACGTCTCGTCCACAGACTCAGCCGGAAACTTCACACAAACCACTTTTCCTTTATCTGCGGTCTGACACAAAACAACCATTACTTAAAGCAGGAGCGGCGAAAACACGACTTCTGACGGGTTTCACTTTTTACCTTCGGCAGCTTCTGGTTGGTCTGCGATGCTGCAGAACACAAGAAATACGTCAGAAACAAGAAGCACAACCCCATCAGCTGATAAACACCAAAATGCTGGATTTACTTTGGCTCTGATTGGACGTCTGCTGTGGCGGGGAGGGTTTCTTATTGTCCCTCCTCTTCTCCGATTGGTCGTCCTCCCTGAAGCAGCACAAAGGTTCAATTTAAATAAAGACTACACTGTTATTGCAGATTTTATTAGGGGGTTTTGTTTGTTTCTAATTTGTATTTTACATTTATTGGACATTTTTAAATGATTTTTCCACACATTATTTGCTGTCATTTAAATATTTTTGTTTTGTAAAACAATATTTTGGACAATTTAAAAATACATTTCATTTTTTCTTTTTTGACATTTCATTAATATTTCTCAGGTATCTATTAGACATTTTTAAAGCACTTTTCTGTCATTTCCTATTTTTTCCATTTTTAGATCTTTAAAATCTACTTATAAAAATGCTTAAGACATTATTTTCGGATTTTTTTTGAATATTTAATTAACATTTTTGACCCTGTGCTAATGTTTATCTGACATCTTTAGGATATTTTAAATTATCTACATTTTAAAACTTTATTTTCTGTATTTAATTAATATTAAAGAGTTATATTTTGTGCATTTGTTGTTAATTCAGCTTCGTTATTATCCGTTTATTTGCTCCAAACAGCAGCTGATCACAGATCTGAAATGAACCTTTGATTCTGATGATTAACTTTAGTTACTTCAAGGTGATGAAGTTCAGTGTTTTACTGACCTGCTGACGGTTTCCATGCGACAGTCCCAGTTAGGAAACCTGGAGAAGAGAAAGAAGGAAGTCACTAAAACGTATTATGAACACGTATGTAGAATGTGAAGCCTCCGTTTTACTAAGGTGTTAACATCTTTGAAAATGAATAATTCAGTAAACTTGTATCTGAGCTGTGAAGACATTTCTGAGTTGTCTCCTCGTCCTGGTTGTTCTGCTCCTAAAGGCTTCACTCTGCAGGCAGCAGAAGCAGCTGATGTTGAACTTACTGCTGCAGGAGGCTGAGCTGTCCGTCTGCATGCAGGGTGCCATTGATGTGTTGGATCCAAACCTGAAGGAAACAAAACAGGAAATGAGCGACGTGGCTCCGCTTGTGGCCGACGGCCGCAGCTCCCATCATCCTTTGCTGCAGCTCACAGACCCCTCCCCCCGACAGTCGCAGGTGAACTTACCCTCTCTGACAGCACAGTGATTTGACACAGAGAGCACGAGTACGGGTACGCCGGCGGAGTGGTCCCGTGGAAGTCCAGAGCTTGTTTCATGACGGGCGTGGAGGCCGAGGGTCGGACGCTTCTGCTGGAAGAAGAGCCGGACTCGCGCCGCCCCTCCTGGGGTTTGGCTGTGGGAGGAGGAGCTGCTCGGGAATCGGGCCGTTGGGCTTCAGAGTGGCGAGAAGGACGAGCTCTGCTTCCCTGTTCTGCTGGGCTGAAAGAGGGACCTGGACCAGTCTTACCATAGTCAGAGGGGCCTGCTCTGTGTTGGTAGCCCACCGAGAAGCCCGAGGATGAGGATGATGGAGCGTCTGCTCTGCGGGTCCTGGAAGAGTCCCGGTGGTCCTGATTAGATGGAAGAGAAGTGGACGGTATGAGGTGCAACGGGTACTGGACCGGCTGGTTGTGGAACTGATCAAAGCTGCTGGGGGGTCGGTGGGTGGAGCCTGTGGGGTAAGAGGATGATGATGATGGAGCGCTGGATGGGAAAGGTTTGACAGTGCCTCTTTTGCTTTTGATCTGTTTGAGGATGTGCGGCAGCGACTCCACGGTCAGGACGTCCTCCGGCAGCTCGGCCAGCAGACCCAGATCTTCAGGTTCCAGACCGCAGCTGCTCAGGATGCTCACAACGCCGTCCTGTGACGCCGCCCTGGAGGACGAGGAGGAGGAAGACGACGGGTAGGAGACGCACTCCTGAGGCCTGTAAAAGTCGCTGGACTGGTGTTGGCGGTCTGCGGAGCTGTAAGGTCCAGGATCAGGACGGAGGTCGGTGTCAGACCGTCTGTACGGGTAGTTGTGAGACATGGCGGGAGGATGTGGAGAAACGCTCGCGGCGTTTCCTGCAGACAGAAGGTGTCAGGGAAGACAGGAGGTCAAACATGTGACGCTGGAGGACGAGTCGTCCTGAGAGAAAACAGCTGAGAGCAACGAGACGCGTTCAGGACCGAAACTGATGAAGGAAGAAACACAACGAGGGGTTAACTGAAACGGCCTTCAGCACCGATACAGATGATTGGGTATCAATAAGAACTGATAACTGGAACCAACAGAAATTAAATGTTCCACGTTAGCAGCATCTGATAGCAGAAAACCTGTCATTTATAGTCAGACTTCTTCATAAATAAGGACTTTTAAACCTGAATTAGTAAAACAGAAACGACAACATTTAAGCGACATCAAGCTCATGTTTCTGGTCAGATCAATTAATTTAGATTAGGGCTGGGCGATAAATCATCTGTATGCTGATCTTCTCTATTTTGCTAAATCTTTTTCTATGCTATTCCTTTAAATCCCACTAAGGTCCAGATTGTAAAGCTTTATTAATTATTCGTCTCCAGAATGTTTCACGTTAATCTGTGGCTGCCTGCTAAGCTAGCCGCTAGCCGTTAGCATAGCATTAGCCGCTGTGGGGGTAGTGAGTGCCTGAAATGTGGAGATGGACTTTAACTTCCACGATTAAATGATCAACAGTTAAAACAGCCCATCCACGTAAACTCACCTGGTCTCAGGTTCATTTCACTGATGGAGACTTGAAGCTTCTCTGTGCACACAGACTGTGAGGCGTTTAGGGAACATCTGGAAAATGTAGCAGCTGCTGATGACTTTAAGGCCTTCAGGGAAACTGCGGTGTCTGCAGATGAGCAGATGTTCAAGTTCTGTTGCTACTGATTTTTAATTCGCTTTTCGGAGACGCTCTGATTTAACTGAACATTATTTTTTGTTTGCTTATTAGCAGGAATGTAGCTCAACATCAAAGTAAAAGTCTGTTGAAAAGACTCTAAAATCAATACATGGTAAATAATAGTGGTGTCAAAATAAATTATAATAATTCTGATATTGTTGTTAGCGGTGCAGCCCTCATCAGCTGAATGGACATAAAATCAGATGGAGAAAGAACCGGAAATCGTTCTCTGATAGTTTCGTTCTTGAAAAACAAACTCTTTTGCTGTTGTCAAATTACACCATATGAGAAAGATTCCAAACTGCTTTTTTTTTTTTATTATTTTTTATTTCATCTGGAGATGTACTGCCCGAAAAATATCCGTCTGGAATGACTCATGTTTTCCAAACAGAATTACTGAACTCACCTCCTGAAGATTCCTGCATTTTAACAACACGTAGCAGAGAAAAGCTAAATGTTTTCTGTCAGTTGTTCCAGTATCGTGCAGATTTATCGACACAGCGACAAATGAAGCAAGAAAAGACGGAACATCGAGGTTTGTTGTGCTGGTTCCGGTGGATTTAAAGCACTTTATTAACGTTTGAACTGTGAAAAACCTGCAAGAGGATTCACAGAACCAAGTTAGCTTCACAGCTAACAGTTAGCTCACCTAGCTAACAGTTAGCTTCACCGAGCAAGCTTTTAACGGGCGGCAGCAGGACTCACCTCAGATTGACGAAGTCAGACGAACGACGCAGCTTGACAAAACACGAACTGCCAAGTTGAACTGTAATTCTTCGTTACTGACGCAGAAACTCGCAGCTGAATCTGGACACAGCTGCAGACAAGCTAACTGACCGTCTCCTTCCGGTCTGTTTATCAGTGGTCGGACTGTGAGCCCCTGCAGCTGTGGAGGAAAAAAAACAGAAATTAACTGAAATACAAATATTTTCAGTCAATTAATTAAATACATACAATTTTGAAAAATACACATATTGTAAAATTATAAATAAAATGTTTTATATAAAATAAAAAAAGCAATAAAAACCATTTCATGAAAAAAAATACTGCAATCATATATATCAGTCATGCACTATTTGAAGACTGACTCTTTTGCAGTAAATAGGAGAAGCTCTCCAATCCCGTTATACACTGTGTAATGACAATAAAGCACGTTCTATTCTATTCTATTCTATTCTATTCTATTCTATTCTATTCCACTCTCTCTCTCTCTCTCTCTCTCTCTCTCTCTCTCTATATATATATATATATATATATATATATATATATATATATATACACGTGTGTGTGTATACATAATGATATATATATATATATATATATATATATATATATATATATATATATATATATATATATATATATATCATTATGTGCTTGTGTATAGATTGCAGTATTTTTGTGCTTTTTTTCATTTTATATATCACATATTTATTTTAGCATTTTACGACATATATATTTCAAAAATTATTTAACTAACTAATGAAATATCTGGTCAATGAATTCACTGAAATTATTTGTATTTCGGTTAATTTTCAGTTTTTTTCCTCCACAGCTGCAGGGGCGCTCACAGTCCGACCACTGATAAACAGACCGGAAGGAGACGGTCAGTTAGCTTGTCTGCAGCTGTGTTCAGATTCAGCTGCGAGTTTCTGCGTTTTTCTGCGTCAGTAACGAAGAATTACAGTTCAACTTGGCAGTTCGTGTTTTGTCAAGCTGCGTCATTCGTCTGACTTCGTCAATCTGAGGTGAGTCCTGCTGCCGCCCGTTAAAAGCTTGCTCGGTGAAGCTAACTGTTAGCTGTGAAGCTAACTTGGTTCTGTGAATCCTGCTGGTTTTTCACAGTTTAAACGTTAATAAAGTGCTTTAAATCCACCGGAACCAGCACAACAAACATCAATGTTCCGTCTTTTCTTGCTTCATTTGTCGCTGTGTCGATAAACCTGCACGATACTGGAACAACTGACAGAAAACATTTAGCTTTTCTCTGCTCCGTGTTGTTAAAATGCAGGAATCTTCAGGAGGTGAGTTCAGTAATTCTGTTTGGAAAACATGAGTCATTCCAGACGGATATTTTTGGGGAGTGCATCTGCAGAAGAAATAAAAAATAATTTAAAAAAGCAGTTTGGAATCTTTCTCATATGGTTTGATTTGACAACAACGAAAGAGTTTTTGTTTTTCAAGAACGAAAGTATTAAAAAAAAAAAGAACGAAACTATTTCCGGTTCTTTTCTCCATCTGATTTTATTTCCATTCATGTGATGAGGGCTGCACCACTAACAACAATATCAGAATAATTATTATAATTTATTTTGACACCACTATTATTTACCATGTATTGATTTTAGAGTCTTTTCAACAGACTTTTACTTTGATGTTGAGCTACATTCCTGCTAATAAGCAAACAAAAAATAATGTTCAGTTAAATCAGAGCGTCTCCGAAAAGTGAATTAAAAATCAGTAGCAACAGAACTTGAACATCTGCTCATCTGCAGACACCGCAGTTTCCCTGAAGGCTTCAGTCATCAGCAGCTGCTACATTTTCCAGATGTTCCCTAAACGCCTCACAGTCTGTGTGCACAGAGAAGCTTCTGGTCTCCATCAGTGAAATGAACAGTGTTGTTACGTGATGCCATTATTTTCCTCTGTAACGTATAATCTAACTAGTTACTTTGTCCAGCGTTATAACGCCGTTTGGGTTATAAACAAAGACCTGTGCTTTCGTTACTAAAGTCGGGGCTCATGACAACATAGCCTGCAGTCAGTTGTGGTTTGTTGTGGTTTGTTTCCTTCTTTCACTTCCTCATTTAAGCGAGCTGGCTGGTACAACACGGTTTCGATAGATGCCAAGGATTAGACAGTGATGTTACATCACTGTTGCCTGTGGAACAAGGAAGTAAGTTGCGATGTATAGGTAACGTGACTACGCGAGTCACGTGACATCACTGACGAATCCTTGAGAAGTTTTTACACACAAAGCATGTAGCTTTTGCGACGAACAACACACACACACACAAGTGCTGCAACTTAGGACCCGAAGAGATGGCGAGTAGAGAGGAAACGGGGAAGTTGGCGCTTTCAAATTGGAAATACGAGCACTACTTCACCATCATTAGCTGGGTTTCCATTGGTTTTTCGCAAAATAAAAGCGATATTTCTAAAATTTTGACAAAGTACAGAGTTCTCGCCAGGATTTTTTTTCAGCGTAACAGCAGGTCCTCCTGCATGCGTGCGCGCGCCATAGACGGGAACGCGCGCGCGCCATAGACGGGAACGCGCGCGCGCGCAATAGACGGGAACGCGCGCGCGCGCAATAGACGGGAACGCGCGCGCGCAATAGACGGGAACGCACGCGCGCAATAGACGGGAACGGGTCAGTCGACAGGAAAGTACGGCTGAGGTGGGGAGACATAAATGAACCTAGATAGGCACCCAGTTGATAAAAACAAATGCACGTGGCGTTATCTGTCAAAATAACAGCGCAGCGGCCCTAATCACAGTGTTAACCCTTCCTGTTCGGCCCCCGACCGTGGTCAGGAAGCCCGGTGTTAACCCCCTTCACTTCCTCAGCAGCCGTAGAGGCAAAGACACAGGAGCCCAGCCATATCGAATAACACTGCAGCCTTTATTGTCGATCAACAGTGGCTGAACCGCACAGTACCGCGAACCCAACAACTACACACCTCTGCTTCTCTGACTGAACCGACTGCCCGTCTCTCTCGCTCGCTCTCCCCCTCCCTCCCACACACACGCTGCTCTCTCTCCCACTCTCATGACGGAGCCACACACTCACATAACAACAGCGTAATCTTTGAAATGTGCTGGCGTAGCGGCCCTAATCACAGCGTAATCTTTTAAACTGAGCGTAACGGGCCGTTAAGACTGTGTAACGGGCCGTTATGACAGTGTAACGGGCTGGTACGCTGAAATGCGCTGGCGAGAACCCTGAAGTATATTTGCGCTTTGAACATGTTTCCATTGAATGTTGTTCTGGGCAGAAGCATCGTAACTCTCGTAAAATATCATCCCGCGAGATTTCGATGTCGAACCCTTTCTCTCTCATTTCTGTTTCTATCTCCTAACACTCTGCATTCCTCTGCTGTTTGCTCTCTAGTATGGCAGTGATGTTTTTCTCAAGAATAATGACAAGAAAAGTCTCGGTCTCCTCTTCTGTCCACACGTACCGCGCCATGTTTACTCCGAGAGAACTGGTCATGTGACCAGGTACGTCACGTCCGATGACGTATAATTGCGGAAAAAGTGTTTCCATTGCGCTTTTGCGATATTTTTCAATATCAAAACGTCTGAAAAACCACCTCATGAGAGCGTAAAAACTTTTTAGCGATATTTTAGTCCTTTTTCGAAATTCAGGTGTTTCCATTACCAGTTTTTTATTGCGCTATTTGCGTTTTGCGCATATCTAAGGGTAATGGAAACGCAGCTATTGAGAGGCAAGGGAAGAACTTGCATGTGAAGTGCATGTTGTGTCCGGGGGAAAGCGTTTGTCCACATCTGTCGTGAGCAACTCCAATTTAATGAAGCATCTGACCACAACACATGCAGCAACAAAACTAGTAGCCAAAGACACTGGCGATAATACATCAGTGGCTAGCTCCAGCAAAGAAGGGCATGACGGGGCCATGTCGGCTAAGCAGCAAAAGCTAAATTTTACTCACACACAGAAACCTGTCTCGCAGACTGAACTGAATGGGATGATCGGAAGGTATGTCGTTGAAAACATGTTCCCCATCATTAAAAAAATACCCACCAGAGTAAATGTCAGAGCGCCATGCAGACAAACGTTCTCTAAATATCTAGATGACAAGTATGTCAAAATGCACAGAGAGCTACTGAAGAGTTTTAAAGAGATAGACTGTGTCTCTACGACGGCAGACATTTGGACTGCACATAACAAAAGTTATCTGGGCGTCACTGCCCACTGGATAGACCCACATAGCCAAGAAAGCACACAAAAGAAAGAAAGCAGCACTGGCATGCAGAAGATTCAAGGGCCGTCATACACATGACGGTATAGCAACCGAACTAGAGGATATTCATTACCTCCGCCAGGAGATTATGTGATCACCTGTGTGTGTGTGTGTGTGTGTGTGTGTGTGTGTGTGTGTGTGTGTGTGTGTGTGTGTGTGTGTGTGTGTGTGTGTCTGTTAACAGCATAACTCAAAAAGTCATGGACGGATTTTCACCAAATTTTTACAGGATGTCCAGAAGAGTAAGAATCTATTAGATTTTGGAGGTGATCCAAATCACCGTCTGGATCTAGGAATGTTTTGAAGGTCGAAGGACAATTGAGAGATGGCCACCAGGCCATCTCTCAATTGTACAGACAGAGGTCGCTGCAACGATCCCGGGCGATGGCCGAATACCCCGCGGCAGGTTCGGGCTTCCCGGGTCGGGACCGACGAAACGAAGCGGCGGCGAGGCGTGCGGTACCGTCACACGTGCGCCCAACGGTACCGTCACGTGCATGCGGCGGCACCGCGTGCGTCGCTGCAACGATCCCGGGCGACGGCCGAGTCCCCCGCGGCCGCTTTCGGCTGCCCGGGCGGATCGGGACCGACGAAACGAAGCGGCGGCGACGTGTACGGTACCGTCACACGCGCGCGCAACGGTACGTATGTGCGTGCGGCGGCGCCGCGTGCAAAACACTGTGCTGTTACACTGTACATGCATGTTATGCTTTCTGCACAAACTGTTGAAACTCAATACAATCCGTCCATGACTTTTTGAGTTATGCTGTTAACAGACAGACAGACAGACGGCCTGGCGGAGGTCTGCGCTCTCCGAGTGCTTTTCTAGTTCTTCATTTGGCATTTCCCACAAAATTACCGTTACAGTCTGACAATGGCTCTAATTTTGTGAAGGCATTCAAAGTCTACCAGCCCGTCGTTGAAGATGATGAATCAGAATCTGGAGATGATGAAGACAAAGTGACATTTTTGGATGTTCATGATGTTTTAGAAAACAGAGGTGATGCTGATGGTGATGATGCTGTGATGATAACATTGCCACCACATCACAGGTGTGCATCACACACATTCAATCTGGTTTCATGCACTGATGCTGACAAGTGGCTACAGTCATCAGATGTGAAATCTACCTACAGAAGTGCAACAGCAAAATGCACCGCGTTGTGGAACAAGGCTAGTCGTTCCACAGTGGCGGCAGAAACTGTTGATGATGTCCTCGAGAAGAAGCTGATCGTTCCCTGCTCGACCAGATGGAACTCATTCTATGATGCTGTAGCACGAATCTGTGGGATTCCCATCACTGAGCTGAACACACTCTCCTCCAAGTTTGGGGTGAAAGCAATCGCAGAGCGGGAGCTCTCCTCCTCAAAGAATACTGCACAGTTATGAAGCCACTGACAGAAGCCTTAGACAAACTTCAGGGTGAAGATAGATTCTTTCATGGCACACTCCTACCCTCGCTGGAGTCATTGATAGCCAAAACCTTGGACTTGAATGGCCTGCAAATCCTTGTCAACCTTCCAGCGGCAGTTGTCAGGGTAAGAACTAGCCTATTATCTTTAAATATGTTCATAAATTATGAAAAAAGCAAAATCAAATGTATTTTTTTAGCTTATAAGATTGTGTGTGTGTGTGTGTGATCTTGATGTGAAGCGCTCTGTGCCTAGTGCTGTGAAGAGCGCTATACAAATAGACCATTTACATTTATTTACATTTTACATGTGTGTTAGTCAGTATAGTAATGTCATTTACATCATGTTTCATTTCAGGCAGTCAAAACCAGATTTGCGGAGGTTCTGGAAAGCGAGAGTGCCATACTAGCCGCTGTGACGTTACCCAGATTTAAACTACGTTGGCTGCTGACACAGGACAGGAGGGACAAGGCCAAAGAAAGTCTCCTGGCAGAGTGCCGGAAAGTCCAAGACGAAGTCCTGCTTCATGGTACCAGCACATCAACACACAACCTCAGCACTGCCACTGACTCTGCCAAAGAGGATGAGGAGGATGAGTTCTACTGCTTTGTGGATGACGATGATACCACTAATACAGCTGAATCCCAAATTGTAGATTATTTCAAATCGATGGAAAAAGGCAGGGGGACTCTGAATAGATCCCCACTGATAAAGCACATTTCACTCAAATACAATGCAGCAACTCCATCCAGTGCCCCTGTAGAGCGACTGTTTAGCCTAGGGAAGCTGGTCTTTACACCAAAGAGAAACCAGTTGTCTGACCAGAAGTTTGAAAAGCTTCTGCTTCTTAGGTACAATCACTGGTTTAATGAGTAGAATGGTTAGGTCACTGGGATGCCTGGATAAATGAAGGGATGCACAGATAAATGTCTAGTAGTAGCTAAAGTTTGAGTTTGCGTTTTTACAGGAATACAAATGCCTCATATTTTGTTTAACTGTACTTTTATTCATGAAGGAAAAACTTGAAAGAGGCTTCAGTATGTCTACAGACATTTATTTTATTTATTTTAATTTCTGCTAGTGTTAACACTAAGCACTTTATTTTGTTTAATGGTTAAAGAAAATACTTGTAGGCTACAGTATGTCTACCAGACCAGTTGTCTGAAATTGTAAGAGATGTATTTATTTTTACTAGTTCCTGTGTAGTCTAAATGCACCTTAATTGTACTTTTGTTCATGAAGGTACAACTTCAAGTAGGCTGTTGTTGTTATGCCAGTTGCTGTGTGTTGGGTTCAATAAATATTATATTGAAGTGAAATAAATTGAATTATTGAAGTTTATGACAAAGGTTATTTGTTTAAGGTTAAATACCTGTCTATGCTGTTCTACTATGAAACTGGTTTGTGAAACATGCTTCTAAAAAGCCAAATTATTTGACATATAACTCTTTTTTTTTTTAAGTAATGCAAAAATTACTTTTCCTAGTAATTAGTTACTTTTTTGATTGAGTAATTGAGTTACTAACTCAATTACTTTTTTTAAGAAGTAATTTTTAATTGTAATTCAATTACTTTTTCAAAGTAACGTTAACAACACTGGAAATGAATGCGCGACCAGGTGAGTTTACGTGGATGGGCTGTTTTAACTGTTGATCATTTAATCGTGGAAGTTAAAGTCCATCTCCACATTTCAGGCACTCGCTACCCCCACAGCGGCTAATGCTATGCTAACGGCTAGCTTAGCAGGCAGCCACAGATTAACGTGAAACATTCTGGAGAAGAATAATTAATAAAGCTTTACAATCTGGACCTTAGTGGGATTTAAAGGAATAGCATAGAAAAAGATTTAGCAAAATAGAGAAGATCAGCATACAGATGATTTATCGCCCAGCCCTAATCTAAATTAATTGATCTGACCAGAAACATGAGCTTGATGTCGCTTAAATGTTGTCGTTTCTGTTTTACTAATTCAGGTTTAAAAGTCCTTATTTATGAAGAAGTCTGACTATAAATGACAGGTTTTCTGCTATCAGATGCTGCTAACGTGAAACATTTAATTTCTGTTGGTTCCAGTTATCAGTTCTTATTGATACCCAATCATCTGTATCGGTGCTGAAGGCCGTTTCAGTTAACCCCTCGTTGTGTTTCTTCCTTCATCAGTTTCGGTCCTGAACGCGTCTCGTTGCTCTCAGCTGTTTTCTCTCAGGACGACTCGTCCTCCAGCGTCACATGTTTGACCTCCTGTCTTCCCTGACACCTTCTGTCTGCAGGAAACACCGCAAGCGTTTCTCCACATCCTCCCGCCATGTCTCACAACTACCCGTACAGACGGTCTGACACCGACCTCCGTCCTGATCCTGGACCTTACAGCTCCGCAGACCGCCAACACCAGTCCAGCGACTTTTACAGGCCTCAGGAGTGCGTCTCCTACCCGTCGTCTTCCTCCTCCTCGTCCTCCAGGGCGGCGTCACAGGACGGCGTTGTGAGCATCCTGAGCAGCTGCGGTCTGGAACCTGAAGATCTGGGTCTGCTGGCCGAGCTGCCGGAGGACGTCCTGACCGCGGAGTCGCTGCCGCACATCCTCAAACAGATCAAAAGCAAAAGAGGCACTGTCAAACCTTTCCCATCCAGCGCTCCATCATCATCATCATCATCCTCATCATCATCCTCTTACCCCACAGGCTCCACCCACCGACCCCCCAGCAGCTTAGACCTGGAGCAGCTTCGCAACCAGCCGGTCCAGTACCCGTTGCACCTCATACCGTCCACTTCGCTTCCATCTAATCAGGACCACTGGGGCTCTTCCAGGACCCGCAGAGCAGACGCTCCATCATCCTCATCCTCGGGCTTCTCGGTGGGCTACCAACACAGAGCAGGCCCCTCTGACTATGGTAAGACTGGTCCAGGTCCCTCTTTCAGCCCAGCAGAACAGGGAAGCAGAGCTCGTCCTTCTCGCCACTCTGAAGCTCAACGGCCCGATTCCCGAGCAGCTCCTCCTCCCACAGCCAAACTCCAGGAGGGGCGGCGCGAGTCCGGCTCTTCTTCCAGCAGAAGCGTCCGACCCTCGGCCTCCACGCCCGTCATGAAACAAGCTCTGGACTTCCACGGGACCACTCCGCCGGCGTACCCGTACTCGTGCTCTCTGTGTCAAATCACTGTGCTGTCAGAGAGGGTAAGTTCACCTGCGACTGTCGGGGGGGAGGGGTCTGTGAGCTGCAGCAAAGGATGATGGGAGCTGCGGCCGTCGGCCACAAGCGGAGCCACGTCGCTCATTTCCTGTTTTGTTTCCTTCAGGTTTGGATCCAACACATCAATGGCACCCTGCATGCAGACGGACAGCTCAGCCTCCTGCAGCAGTAAGTTCAACATCAGCTGCTTCTGCTGCCTGCAGAGTGAAGCCTTTAGGAGCAGAACAACCAGGACGAGGAGACAACTCAGAAATGTCTTCACAGCTCAGATACAAGTTTACTGAATTATTCATTTTCAAAGATGTTAACACCTTAGTAAAACGGAGGCTTCACATTCTACATACGTGTTCATAATACGTTTTAGTGACTTCCTTCTTTCTCTTCTCCAGGTTTCCTAACTGGGACTGTCGCATGGAAACCGTCAGCAGGTCAGTAAAACACTGAACTTCATCACCTTGAAGTAACTAAAGTTAATCATCAGAATCAAAGGTTCATTTCAGATCTGTGATCAGCTGCTGTTTGGAGCAAATAAACGGACAATAACCAAGCTGAATTAACAACAAATGCACAAAATATAACTCTTTAATATTAATTAAATACAGAAAATAAAGTTTTAAAATGTAGATAATTTAAAATATCCTAAAGATGTCAGATAAACATTAGCACAGGGTCAAAAATGTTAATTAAATATTCAAAAAAAATCAGAAAATAATGTCTTAAGCATTTTTATAAGTAGATGTTAAAGATCTAAAAATGGAAAAAATAGGAAATGACAGAAAAGTGCTTTTAAAATGTCTAATAGATACCTGAGAAATATTAATGAAATGTCAAAAAAGAAAAAATGAAATGTATTTTTAAATTGTCCAAAATATTGTTTTACAAAACAAAAATATTTAAATGTCAGCAAATAATGTGTGGAAAAATCATTTAAAAATGTCCAATAAATGTAAAATACAAATTAGAAACAAACAAAACCCCCTAATAAAATCTGCAATAACAGTGTAGTCTTTATTTAAATTGAACCTTTGTGCTGCTTCAGGGAGGACGACCAATCGGAGAAGAGGAGGGACAATAAGAAACCCTCCCCGCCACAGCAGACGTCCAATCAGAGCCAAAGTAAATCCAGCATTTTGGTGTTTATCAGCTGATGGGGTTGTGCTTCTTGTTTCTGACGTATTTCTTGTGTTCTGCAGCATCGCAGACCAACCAGAAGCTGCCGAAGGTAAAAAGTGAAACCCGTCAGAAGTCGTGTTTTCGCCGCTCCTGCTTTAAGTAATGGTTGTTTTGTGTCAGACCGCAGATAAAGGAAAAGTGGTTTGTGTGAAGTTTCCGGCTGAGTCTGTGGACGAGACGTATCTGAGGAAGCTGACGGAACCGTTTGGAAAGATCCTCAAGATCCTCATGTTTCCATCTTTAGTGAGTCCACCACCTTGGACACACACTCAACATGTCACAGATATGAAGAAACCTCCTAGAACATCTGGTTCTTCATCTCTAGTGACTGAGTTCTGGTGAAAACTGACACTACAATGACTAAAACAGCTGTAAAATCACAAATTATTTCAAAAAGGCAAAAGGAATCGCCCCCAAAAAGAGCCAGAACTACCTTGAAAAGTTCAAATAGGTCAGGAAAAACACCCAAAATTACCATTAAAAAGGACCTAAAGTTCCACAAAAACGCTGAAATTGCAACAAAACCTCAAATTCGGCACCACAAAATCAACCAAATAGGACTAAAGTTTCTTCCTGACCTCTTATGATGTTCTGAGTAGAACTTTGCTGTCAACCTGCAGGCGTTCTTGGAGCTCGGCACTGTGGACCAGGCCAAAGACTTGGTGAAGTTTCACGTCAACTATCCCCCGACTGTGAACGGAGAGAATATCGAGTTCAGCATCTCCAACACCTTCAGCTTCCTCCAGGTGGGCCGTCTGGAGAACCAGCGCTGTGGTTGGTTCAGGTCTGAAGTCAAAGTTTCCAGTGTCATGAAGGTGGTGGAGCTAGATCTCCATGGTAACTGATGCTGTGGAGCTAGATCTCCATGGTAACTGATGCTGTGGAGCTAGATCTCCATGGTAACTGATGCTGTGGAGCTAGATCTCCATGGTAACTGATGCTGTGGAGCTAGAAATCCATGGTACCAGTCATTGCAGTTAAATTTGAACTTTAAAGAGCTTTATTGTCCTACTCTCAGTTTCCGGCCTGTCGGTCGTCCTTCTCAGTTTCTATTTTGTCTTTTCAGAGCTCTCAGGTGGTGAATTTCAGTCCAGCTCCAGCCGGAGAAGACGGACGGTCAGATCTGCTCAGCATCGTGAAAAGCTTCGGCCTGCCGCTCTACACGCTGTTCCTGCCGTCTACGGTGAGATCAGACTGCAGCACATTTCAGTCAGCTAACGCTCTGATAACAGGTGATACGGGACAGTTAGGAAGCTGCTGGAACATTTAACATCCAGCGTATATCTGGGATTCAACCAGCCACTCCTTTACTTTCAGCTCTACAGTTTAATTCTGACTCGTCTCAGCTCCAGTTCTTTCTCATTGTCGTCCTCAGTTCAACAGATCTGCATTGTCCTGCCTAGACTCTCAAATGAAGTTTAAACTCTTCTTAATGATGTTGTAGAGTTCTGCCTGGTGAGAATGGAGAGTAAAGGATGTGTTGAACTCGAGTTCTGACTCGGTGAAAGGATGCTGCAGATACCTGTAGTCAAGTCAGAAGCTACAGCGAGTGGAAAATTGATTTTCAGACAAGTTTTCATGATGGCATCTTTCAGTTTCGTATTCTAACCGGAGGATAACTTTACTTTCAAACTGACAACTCGCCCACTTCCTGATCTCGATAGCCTCCTTAATCCATCGTTAATCCTCCACCTGTCCCAGTCCGTGATGTGGTTATTTATTTTCCAGTGGTCCCTGATGGCTGATTTTTTTTTTCTTGATCGGCTTTTTCTTTTCATGTTCTTGTGAGTCGTCCAGTTGTTTCCTTTTTGCATTCTGTCTGATGTTCCTTTCTTCTTGTGTTGAATGATCTGCCTGTTTCTGCAATGTATGTTTTATTGCATGATTTGCACAGAATTTCATATATGATGTTGCATTTATTGTTGGTTCTGTTTTGTCTTCTGGATGGACTAATATCTTCTGGAGTTTTGTTTGTGGTTTTACTGTTGTGTTGAGGTTGTGTTTTCTCATTATGGGTTGTGTGGGTGCTGCTATCCCTTGGATATATGGAATGGTGATTATGTCTTTATTTTTATTGTCCAGTTTTGTGTGGGATTTGCTTTTGTTTCTTTTAGTTTTTGGCTTGTTGTTTTCCTTTGTTTATGGCCCATATGGGATATTGACAGTGTGTGAGTGCATTGTGAATTGTTATTCTAATTATTTTTGTGAATAATGAAACTAGTCGTGTGATATGAGTATCTCGTCTTTTTCTACTGTGATATTGTTGAGTTCTTGACCAGCTGTTGTGAGTTCTTGCAGTGATGTTGTGATGTACCAAGGAGGGGTTTGTTGATTTCTACCAGAGCTTTATAAAGGTTGTCGGTGATGATCCAATGGCGTCTACTTTAGGGTGCAGTGGTGTGTCTTTTTTATGTATTTTTGGTTTTCCATTTTTCTAGGGGGTAACGTTGGCTGTGGGTGTCACATGGTTTATGCTTCCTGTGTTACCTTATTGGTTTCTGTTAGGAGTTTTAAAGCTTACAAGGCCATGTTATTTTATATATTTGCATGTACAGCCATATTTCTGGAGAAGTACACATACTAAAACCACCTAATCCATAAAAATATCGATCAAGTCTTGCGAGGTCGCATTGTCGTAGACGTTCACCGTTGTGAATTTCGGGCGTGTTATTACGGTACGCGGCCCCGATAAAAGCTTCGTAATTGCGGCTTCGTTATAACGGCTCATACGGCTTTATCGTTTGAAATAAGCAAATTTGGGGCCAATGTTTATATCTTACCATTGGTCGACTTAAACATACGGGTGTGTGCATATTTAATGTAAATTAGTGAGCCGAGAATGTTCGGTTTCGGCTGTGTGTACGAGTAAGCGGGAACTGAGTATACTCAGTCCTGGCTTTTTAAGGGTTAACAGAAATTTTAGTATCTTTTTCTTCTATGGGATCATTTTCAGTGTTTTCTGTGTGTTTCTGTTTTCTAGCATGTCAACTGTTTGTACGTGTCCATGATGACTGTTTTTCCTCCTTTATCGGTCGGTAGGATGGTGATGGTCTTGTCCTGTTTGAGTGATTTATTTTATTTTTAATTTTTTTATTGCTTTCGCCTCTTGTTTTTGATGTTGCTGTGGAAGTTTTGACGATTTTAAAACTCATACTATGGCGTTTCGGAGTTCCAAGTTGTGTCCCTGATCGTGTAGTTTCTGACATGCTAATTCTGTTGCTAGTATGAATTCTTTATGTGATATGAAGTTAAAACTGTTTTTTCTGGTTCTGTGAGGGTGTGTTGTGGTAAATGTCATACCCATTTATTATTGAATTGTTGGTTTCTGTTTTTTCTTTCTCTTAGTTTGTTCAGTTTTTGTTCCTGTAGTGTGCTCTCTTTCCACTTTTTCCAATCGGCAGAATATTACGACACATTCTTTTTCAAATCTTCCTTGTAATAATTGGATAATGTTCATTTTGTCGCTTCTTCAAGGATAATGTTACTTTTCATCTTCTAACCGTCTGATCCACCCCAGCAGCTGCCATTACTGCTGCTAGCTCTGCTCAGACGCTCTGCCGAACAAACATCCAATGGGAAGCCTCCAATGAGCAGCGTCCAGATTCATGGTTTGTTTTTATGTTTCAGGCGTTTGTCGAGATGAAAAATGTTTTGGACGCTGAGAAGCTGGTTGATTATTATTCGACCAACACACTGAGGATAAAAAGCGACTCCATCAAAGTCACGTTCTCCGGAGAGTTCAAGAGCCTCATGTGAGCAAACCGACCCGACGGGAAATTAATCGGTCGATTCCGATCCACGGATTATTGGTTAGTCATGATTCTGGTCTGTTCTGTCCTGCAGGAAGGTTCCATCTGCAAAGAGGTACGAGGAGGAACCCCGTTCAGCCAAGAGAGCGAGGAGTTCCAGTCGAGAGAAAGACGAGAAGTCAGGGACCAAGAGGACGAGGAGGGAATCCAGCAGAGACCGCAAGACCAGGTCCAGATCGAGAGAAAGATCTAAAGAAAGATCCAGCCGACACCGGAGGAGTAGATCCAGATCCAGAGACAAATCCAGCAGCACGTCCTCCAGGAAGAACAGGTCCAGATCCAGAGACAAGTCAAGCCGAAACAGGCGGACCAGAACAAAGTCCAGGTCCAGGTCCAAGGACAAATCAAGAACAAGGTCCAGGTCCAAGGACAAATCAAGAACAAAGTCCAGGTCCAGGTCCAAGGACAAATCAAGTACAAGGTCCAGGTCCAAGGACAAATCAAGAACAAAGTCCAGCAGAGAGACCAGATCCAAGTCCAGGGAAAAGTCAAACGGAGAGAAAAAGAGCAGATCCAAGTCCAGAGAGAAGACCAGCAAAGAGAAACCAGGGTCCAGGGACAAGTCCAGTACCGGACCGTCCGGGAAAAAGACGGTGCAATCAGGTAAGCTGACCGAGAACAACCACGACTAGAAGGAGACAGCAATCAGAGAGGTCTTCTGTGCAGTATGATACAGTTAATTTAACAAAAACAGGAAAAAATAAACACTTCATTATTTATTTTCAAGAACGTAGCAAACAGATTTATCCAAAATGCGTTAAGGTTCGTGTCCGCAAAATCCGTCAATTACTCTCATCCCATTCATTATCTACGTGAAACGCCTTTCTTCATGTTTTAGTTGACTTTTGAGCTTCGTTGCGGTGTGTTGCCTGTAGTTCATCTGCATTAAGTAGACCTGACTTCTACTTTATGCAAATGAGGCGCAGGGAGTGGAGGTCCGACGTCTCGCGAAACTTTCGTAAACTGTCTAAAGTAGCCGTTGTTGAACTAAAACGAGTATAGATTCAGCAGCTCATGTCCCACCTCGAATGCTTTCAGAAATACTTGTCGCTGAACTCTTTTCATAATAAAAGAAAGTTTGAGACCGAGCTACCAAATGGTACCACCATTGCAACATATTGGAAAAATATAAAATTTTAAGCTTTGACAACCTGATCAGGTACTCTGATATCTGCCTGGTACATAAAATCTTACATGACGCAGCATCACCCCCTCTAAAGACCTTTGTACAGCTACGCTCTCAACTAACCAGTAGAGTGCTTAGGTCGTTCAGGGGTGACTGCCACATTCCCAAAAGAAAGTCTGCCTTCTCTCAGTCAGCCTTTTCTTACAAAGCCATCAAGGAATGGAATGGGCTGCTTGATAATTTTAAGAACTTGGCAGATTTCCACAGCTTTTCTTGGGCTGTTAAAAACTGGCTGTTTGATCGTCAGTCCTGTTCACATTAATAATACCAGACGGGTATTTGGCCATCAGATGATACCCTCGTGGGTACCATCTGATGGCTGCCAGACTACCAGACTATCAGTGTAAAAATAGTACAGTGTGTATTTACAGTACCAATCTGGTATAGAGCTATCAGATGCTACCCTCGTTGGTACCATCTGATAGCTACCACCTTTAGGATCTACGAAACTATTGTTTCGCATACAACTCTGCACTTTAACTTTGTACTTTTGCACTCTGTTTTTGTCATTTAAATGCATTTTAAATATATTGTAATTGGTTTGAATACAGTCTTCCTTGTTATACTTTTGCTTTTTGATAATTGTACTATAAACCAACAACGTTGCACACAATTTTGTAAATATTTTAAGATTGATTTTGATTTTGTTTTTGCATTGTTAATGTAATGCGTTTTATATGCGTTGTTTTAAATAATGAACGTTTTTTATGGACCAAGGACTACAGATGGAAATTAGCTTGAAGCTAAATCTGGTGCAGCCATCTTTTTAATGTAACTGCACGCTGTCCTTTTACAAATAAACTTGAAAGAAAGAAAGCTGCCACGTTGGTCTGATACCTCTACTTGACTGAAGGTCTGAAGGGCTGTCATGTGACCACCTAGTGGCCCAGTAGTGACACGCCCACCAAGCTGCCGACATTCAGATGTGGTGTTTTCCATGTCAGGAAAAACGCCTCAACGTTAATCCCCCGCATATTTGACTGACAGTTTAGTGTGATTTTGGTGGAGAATGCAGGCATCATTCATCCACGAAAGTGACTGAGTGGAAAAGGTCCGTCTACGCAGAACCAATTAGCCGAGCTGTTGTTTTAGCGTTGGCCTGTTTTTCACGCCGCACAGCAATACTCAAACTGCACTGACACGGTGAGCGTCCCCAATTCATTCTGCTTAAACCACGATGATTAGCTGTCAGAAGTGGCAGAGAATGGAGAAATATTTGACCAGGACGAAAAAGAAAATAGGGCAGAAGACAGACAAGATACAGCCTCCAGAAAAGAAGTTGAGAAAATATGACGAGGCTTATCTCGCTCTTGGCTTCACAGCGACTCTGGTCAGAGGTGAGGAGAGACCCCTGTGTGTTTTGTTAGAAAACTGTCACAGTATGAGGCCAAGCAAATTAAGAAGACACATGGAGACATTACATCCCAGTCACGTCAAGAAGCCTCTTGACTTCTTTCAGAGAAAACCTGATGAATACCATCAGCAGGAACATGTGGTGGTAAAAGCTGCATCAGTGAACGGAAAATTACTAACAGAGTCATTCAGAATCACCAAGTACAAGAATCCACATACAATAGCTGAGGATCTAATACTCCCCTTGATGTGGTGTCAGCAGTGATTGATGAGAAAACCACTGCAAAATTCAGGATATTGGACGTGTGTGAAAGTTTTTTTTTTCTCTGGCAGAAAAAGTTTGAGAACCACCGTCTAATCCTTAAATCTACACGCTGATTCTTCCAGAGTCCAGGTCTGAAGATGATCCGGCTTCTCTTAGCGCCTCCAAACCTGAAGCTGCAGACACAGAGCAGACAGAGGAGGAAGCAGAGTGAGTTCCTGTTGTTCTTCTAAACCAACAAAGAGAGAAAACGGAAGCAGCAAACAAACAGCTTAAAGAGAATTGTTTGGAATGCGTGTCTGTGGTGTTGTTCCACTGTCTCAAATTTTACTCAGAGTTAACGCATTTGTTCCTGAGGACTGAAAACTGTTCTGTAAAATACTATGGCTTAATTTCCAGGTTTTTGTCTGTGTTCTGAACTGTGAATTTGTGTAATTTTCCCCTGTAAACATCTTACCTGAGAAGCATTTTAAAGGTTCAGTATCTCCAAGAAACTCATAAATATGTAGTACAATACTTCCTGCTAGAAATACAGTCTTTCATCAACTTTTGAGTCCTGTAACCTGAGGAGAAGTTGATGTGCAGCACATATGGCAGGTAAAGGGTTTGGCTTTTTTGATATATTTTGATAAAATGGTGATGTGAACACATAAAAATGGATTTTCATAGGGGTCTATATTGCTCTTTCATGTGCAAAGTTACAAGGTGCTTCTATGTCTTGTACATCGTGAAATTTAACAGCATTAAAGATTTTTTGTTTTTTTAAATCTCATTTCAGGTTCTCAAACATATATCTTGCCACACACAAAATTCCACTGATGTTAGACAGTGAAAAGTTCAGCCAAAATGTTTTACAGGATTTAGGTTTTGGTCTCTAAATTCTAACAAAATCTGAAATGATGCAGCGACATATTTCCTGAATTCTTTCTGAAGTTGACACGGACCGAACCAGATATAAAGACATCAATATGATCACTTGCAGGGTTTCTGCAGAGGAGAGCGACATCGAGGGGATGGAGGTGATCGCAGAGGACGGAGAGGATCAGGAGGAGGAAGAAGAAGAGGAGGAGGAGGAGGAGGAGGAGGAAGAAGAGGAGGAGGAAGCTGCCGAAGAGAACGACAGTCCACAATCACTGGAACAAGGTAGAAAACAAAGTCGAGGTGTTTCTGGAAATTGACAACTGATAGAAGACAAAATTTAAAGTGTTTAACTTCTTGACAGATGAGGAGGAGAAGGAGGTGCAGGAGACAGACGAGGAGGATGAGGAAGACGATTGTGGGATGAAGAAGGAAGAATCGGAGGAATCAGCAGAGTCTCAGGAGGACGAGGTAAAGACTATTTGGACTTTTGGTCCAACAGATCAAGATGTTTGAAGGCGATTGTATTCAACATTGTACGACTTTTTGTAAACTGAAGCGCTATCATTGTCTTCTAAAGTGGTCTATTATGGGATGGCTACACGTTAGCAGGACTGTCATATCCAGCGTTAGCTCTGGTGCTAACAGCAACATGTTTTGCATTGAGGTGATGCCGTCAGCTTGAAGTGCTGAGATCAGAAAACTCTTTGTTGTACAATTTTCAAACAACCAGGCTTTTACCCAAGCTGACATCAGGAAGATTTTTAAAAGAAAGCTTTCCTCTCAACAAGCTCGATGCATCTCCTCTTCCTTCTCTGTTCACCAAACCTCCTGACGTCACCCCTGTGTATCTTCTTCACTGCAGACCATAGACCGTACGCTGCAGACAGACTTTAGCTTCATTAGCGCCACCTACCGGGCTGGAGTGTTAGTCAGTGTTACGGGTGTACCACAAATTAGGGAACTGACAAATGTGCGATTAAGTGCATGAATTTATTTAACGCGTTATTTCTTCTCTAATAACCTAATAGAAATTAACGCATTAAAGTCCCAGCCCTAGTAATAAATTTGTTCTTTGTTTGCAGCCAGTGCAGTCCTTCAGAGTGCTTTACTTCAACAACGTGCCGCTGGCCTTCTCCGACTCAGATTTCATCAACCTGGTGAGAGACTTCGGGACGCCGGTGCGCTACCTCCTGCTCCGTGGCCGACAACAGGTTTGAACAACTCAACTGAAACTATTTTAATTACAATCAGCCTGATCTGTTCAGACTTATGATTTTTCTGCTGTGAAACCAAATCATTGGTTTCATTTTACACCTGAGTGTGTAACTGTCAGCAAAAGCAGAAACATGACAGATCCACAGGCAGTTTTTGATCATCTGGTTACCATGGCAGCTGTTTGAGGGGAGATATACAGCAACAGGTCAACAGTCGTGTTGATTTACTTGATGGAAAAACTTTGTTCTGGACTTAGTTTTGATTTGCTTTGGGCTGGTTTTGGAGTTGATTTTGGACCTGGTATTGTTTTGGACTTTATTGTGAACTTGTTTGGGATGTGTTTTGGATGTGTTTTGTACTGCTTTTGGTTTGGTTTTGGACTTAGGTTTCAGTGGATTTGGTTGATCTTCTGAGATTTAAGGGATGATTTCTGTTTCTGTGTTTCAGGGTTTCATTGAGATGTCGAGTTCATCAGAGGCCTCAAGAGCTGCCAGAAAGCAGTACTTCAGACCACCCCGCATTTACGGCGACTTGCCACTCGTCGTCCGCCTCTCCTACAAATACCACCGGCTCGTTAACGGGTCAGAAACCTCCTCTTTACTATCCTTGTTTCTCTTTGTCAGCTTCCTGTTGTTGCTCATCCTCTAGTCCCTATTTCTGCAGGACCTGTGTAACTTTGGACAAAGGCAGCAGCAGGAGGAGCAATCGCAGAAGTCAAAGAAGAAGGAGGAGCATATCCAGAACTTCAGATCAGGACGAAGCCGACAAGAGGTTGAAGAGGAAGGAGGAGTCCTCGAAGAAGTCAGCAGAGACAGAGTCAGCATCTAAAAAGACTCCAGACAAAGAGTCAACGTCTGAAAAGACTCCAGAAGAGTCAGCGTCTAAAAAGACCCCAGAGAAAGAGTCGGCATCTAAAAAGACTCCAGAGAAAGAGTCGGCATCTAAAAAGACTCCAGCAAAAGAGTCGGCATCTAAAAAGACTCCAGAGAAGGAGTCGGCGTCTAAAAAGACTCCAGCAAAAGAGTCGGCATCTAAAAAGACTCCAGCAAAAGAGTCGGCGTCTAAAAAGACTCCAGCAAAAGAGTCGGCGTCTAAAAAGACTCCAGAGAAAGAGTCGGCGTCTGAAAGGACTCCAGAGGAAGAGTCAACGTCTGACAGGACTCCAGAGGAAGAGTCAACGTCTGACAGGACTCCAGAGGAAGAGTCAGCGTCTGACAGGACTCCAGAGGAAGAGTCAGCGTCTGACAAGACTCCAGAGGAAGAGTCAGCGTCTGACAAGACTCCAGAGGAAGAGTCAGCGTCTGACAAGACTCCAGAGGAAGAGTCAGCGTCTGACAAGACTCCAGAGGAAGAGTCAGCGTCTGACAAGACTCCAGAGGAAGAGTCAGCGTCTGACAAGACTCCAGAGGAAGAGTCAGCGTCTGACAAGACTCCAGAGGAAGAGTCAGCGTCTGACAAGACTCCAGAAGAAGACTCAACATCTGCAATGGCTCCAGAAGAAGACTCAACATCTGGAATGGCTCCAGAGAATGAGTCTTTGAGCAAAAAAGCTGAAGAAAAAGACCTCGAAAACCCATCAGAGAAGAATGATGCTGGCAGAAACATGCCAGGAAAGAAAACAAGTCCAGAAAATGAGACCCAAAAAAGAGAAGAAACTCCTGAGGACGACTCAGTGTCCCTAGAATCTCTGAAGACAGAATCAGAAAAAGACAAAAAAGATCTGGAGATAAAACAGGAACCAGAAGATGATCAGCTGGAAGAGAAACCGTCAGAGGCGGAGGAACCGAGAGATGAAGACAAGACAACTGAAGTTTGTTTGGAGTCTGAAACGTCAGAGTTGGAGGTGAAAGATTCAGAGTGTCAAGATACACCAGTTGACAATGGAGATGGTCCAAAACCTCAACCTGAACAGGTACGGCTGAACACCAACAGTTTCCTTCGAAAGTCTTCGAACAATATTAATTAAGCTTCAGTGTACCGCCGGCGGTACACCTACTAATTTGCATAGGAATTTCAGGAATGTCCGACGGCTGCAAACACGATTATACAAACACTATACACCGATGGAAAGCTTAGATTCTCATGAATCCGCCGGTATAAACCACTTTCAGATGCGATTACCACAGCGGGTGAGAAAAACACATTTGTCCGACAAAAACAAATATTCATCCATCCGTTCTCTATACATGGCTTCAAAGCACACAGCGCGACTCACATTTCCGGGTTTATTATTACACACAAAAAAAAAGATTCCACAAAAAACGGCCATAATCCAACCTTTTACATCAGATGACACAAGCCAGTAAACTATTTTGTCCAAAACATGTCCTGAAGTCGGTATAAAATCCCCGAATCGGTCGTTTTCAAGGAAATGCACCTCCCGATGCGCGTCCAATATTCCCCGTATTTTTCGTAATTTTTTTTAATTTAAAAATAGAATATTAGCGATTTTTTTGTACTGAAAACGTCTGGAATTGACTGAAGCTTAAAGGGTTAAAGTCTTCAATCGTCAATGAGTCACAATCGACGAACAGTTTGGTTTGAGCAAAATCCAAGCTGACTTCTGAAGCTGTCTCCTTTTAGTGTAGAAAACTTGATATGTATTAAGGTCAGTCTGTAGGAAGCTCCGTATGTAGAAAATTAGTACGTAGTAAATTATTAAGCAAAAAACTCCATTCATAGGAAACTCGATACATAGGAAATTAGTAAGGGATGAAGAAAGAAGAATCAGAGGAAATAGCAGAGACTCAGGAGGACGAGGTAAAGAATCCCAAAGGTTTACCTGCTGTCATGGTGATCAGGTGTTTCACTGTGGGCGGAGCTTCAATCAGACATAGAGGCAGATGGTTCACACAGAAACAAGGTTCTTGTTTTAGAGTCGCCTCAGGACCGGTTTAGAACTTTCAATTCAATTCAATTTTATTTACATAGCGTCAGTTACAGTCAAATTGTTTCAAGACGCTTTACAGAACCCATATGCCTGACCCCCAGAGCAAGCCCAAAGGAGACAGTGGCAGGAAAACACCCTTTTAACAGGGAAGAAACCTCGAGCAGAACCCGGCTCTATATAGGGGGGACCCATCTGCCTGCTGGCCGGGGGGGTTGAGAAGGAGAGAGGAGGGCAAGGGGGAGGGATGGGAGAAGAGGGAGGGGTGGGAAAGCAAGGAAAACACAACACACATTTGAATACATGTATGACAGGATATGTGACACAGACAAAGTATAAGCTAACATTGAAAACTGACTCATAGTTTACTCTGATGATGTACGGCTCTGACATTAAACATACTCCATATATAGCTAGCAGTAAAATTCAAACAGTATGTAAGTTAGCATAACAGTATAGTGAAGGTGATGCAGAGTTGACTGGTGGAAAAAGGGAGTTGGAAGCAGAGGGCTGGAGGAAGGTCAGCAGCAGCATCCCACAGTGGACATGATGGAGACTGGACCAGCTGGTGGAACATCAACCACAGATCTGAAGCATCCAGCTCTGGGACCAGGGACACTCGGAGAAATAGCACAGGGGGAAACAGAGTGAATGTACTGCAATAACGGTATACATATTAAATGTAAAGGTAGATAGAGAAGGGCTCAGTGCGTCAAGAGAAGTCCCCAGCAGCCTATAGGCCTATAGCAGCATGACTAGGGGCAACTTGGTGTTGGAACTTGTTGAACTAATTTGACACTGGTTTTTGATTCAGTGTTAGAATAGGTTTAGACTTGTTTTTGGAACTGATTTTTAAAGGTTTTGGAACAAGTTTGGTACTAGCTCTGGACTCCTTTAGGAGGAGGTGTAAGACTTGATGTTAGACCGGGGTTTGGACTGCCTTTAGAATGCATTTGGCCTGTTTGATCTAGTTTTTGTTTTAATTTTAGAGTAGTTGGGACTTGTTCTCTGCATGTTTTATCTATTCTGATGGGATCTGGTTTTGAACTAAATTTAGTCTAGTTTTAGGCTGATTCTAAGTCTGGTTTAGGAAGTTTGTAGAAAATTAGACCTTTGAAAACTGTCCTTAAAAACCGTGTGTCCAGAAAACTTCACACGTACAAAACTTAGTATGTAGAAAATTCCTAGCATTGAAAACAAGACCAGTAAAAACACGAAGCTGAAACGTGTTCAACATTTTTCCACGTTTCCAACACTGAACAGAAATAAAACATACTAACACTGAAGATATAATGTATGTAGTTGAACGTGTTGACCAGCAGGAGGCGCTCTTAACATCAGGACGGCTAATTAAAGAGACTTAATGTTGGCTTGAATTCTCTTAAGTATCGGAGGATAATATCTGTTGTTGAACTCTGAAGAACTGAAACTCTGATTGTGTTCATCGACCAAGAATTCGAACTGCAGCATCTTTTAACGTAAACGAACGAATGTTTTCAGAACGATGACGCTGCAGCGGAGACGGAGCGACGGCCCGAACCCGAAAAACCTGCCAAACCTGTTGGTAAGAAACGTCCTTCATCTCACGTCTTCACTGAACGTTCATCTGATGTCACCAGATGGATTTATGACATCACACATCGGGCTTCTCTGATTGGCTGGCTGACTTTAGTGGGTGTGGCCTATGTTTTTAAACTGAAGAAGAAACAAACACAACAATCATCACAGACAAGAAGCATAAAGTTCACAAATGAGCTCCTAAAAACATCTTTAGTTAAGTTTCATCTTTGATAGAAAGTCTGTAGATTCTGAAATGTCTGAAGAAAACACCTTAAAATCTAAAGTCTTAAATTACGTTTAGACAAGATGATTTATTTTCTCTTTTAACCCTCAGAACCCCAAAACCTGTTGGTGGATGTGAAAGGAGTCACCAAATCAGATCATGAATGCATCATCTGCGTCCAAGTTTTATTTGGTTTCACAAAAATACAGTTTTTCTTCTTCAAGGAGTTTTGTATTTTTTAATGTAACTTTCTTTGGGATTTAAAAATATGATTTCATTCCTAAGCAGCTTCAATGATTAATTATTAACTTTATTAGTAATCATTGTTGGTGTTTGGGGTCGAACGTTTGATTTTTCCAGGAATTACATCGATTATTAGTACTTAAGGAGAATTTAGAATAACATGAAAATTGTACAAATTTTAAATTTCTGTTTGACACGTTTAAACAAACGTTTCAGTATTAAACACCTTTCTTCATGTTTTAGTTGACTTTTGAGCTTCGTTGCGGTGTGTTGCCTGTAGTTCATCTGCATTAAGTAGACCTGACTTCTACTTTATGCAAATGAGGCGCAGGGAGCAGAGGTCCGACGTCTCGCCAAACTTTCGTAAACTGTCTAAAGTAGCCGTTGTTGAACTAAAACGAGTATAGATTCAGCAGCTCATGTCCCACCTCGAATGCTTTCAGAAATACTTGTCGCTGAACTCTTTTCATAATAAAAGAAAGTTTGAGACCGAGCTACCAAATGGTACCACCATTGCAACATATTGGAAAAATATAAAATTTTAAGCTTTGACAACCTGATCAGGTACTCTGATATCTGCCTGGTACATAAAATCTTACATGACGCAGCATCACCCCCTCTAAAGACCTTTGTACAGCTACGCTCTCAACTAACCAGTAGAGTGCTTAGGTCGGCGTTCAGGGGTGACTGCCACATTCCCAAAAGAAAGTCTGCCTTCTCTCAGTCAGCCTTTTCTTACAAAGCCATCAAGGAATGGAATGGGCTGCTTGATAATTTTAAGAACTTGGCAGATTTCCACAGCTTTTCTTGGGCTGTTAAAAACTGGCTGTTTGATCGTCAGTCCTGTTCACATTAATAATACCAGACGGGTATTTGGCCATCAGATGATACCCTCGTGGGTACCATCTGATGGCTGCCAGACTACCAGACTATCAGTGTAAAAATAGTACAGTGTGTATTTACAGTACCAATCTGGTATAGAGCTATCAGATGCTACCCTCGTTGGTACCATCTGATAGCTACCACCTTTAGGATCTACGAAACTATTGTTTCGCATACAACTCTGCACTTTAACTTTGTACTTTTGCACTCTGTTTTTGTCATTTAAATGCATTTTAAATATATTGTAATTGGTTTGAATACAGTCTTCCTCGTTATACTTTTGCTTTTTGATAATTGTACTATAAACCAACAACGTTACATACAATTTTGTAAATATTTTAAGATTGATTTTGATTTTGTTTTTGCATTGTTAATGTAATGCGTTTTATATGCGTTGTTTTAAATAATGAACGTTTTTTATGGACCAAGGACTACAGATGGAAATTAGCTTGAAGCTAAATCTGGTGCAGCCATCTTTTTAATGTAACTGCACGCTGTCCTTTTACAAATAAACTTGAAAGAAAGAAAGCTGCCACGTTGGTCTGATACCTCTACTTGACTGAAGGTCTGAAGGGCTGTCATGTGACCACCTAGTGGCCCAGTAGTGACACGCCCACCAAGCTGCCGACATTCAGATGTGGTGTTTTCCATGTCAGGAAAAACACCTCAACGTTAATCCCCCGCATATTTGACTGACAGTTTAGTGTGATTTTGGTGGAGAATGCGGGCATCATTCATTCATGAAAGTGACTGAGTGGAAAAGGTCCGTCTACGCAGAACCAATTAGCCGAGCTGTTGTTTTAGCGTTGGCCTGTTTTTCACGCCGCACAGCAATACTCAAACTGCACTGACACGGTAAGCGTCCCCAATTCATTCTGCTTAAACCACGATGATTAGCTGTCAGAAGTGGCAGAGAATGGAGAAATATTTGACCAGGACGAAAAAGAAAATGAGGCAGAAGACAGACAAGATACAGCCTCCAGAAAAGAAGTTGAGAAAATATGACGAGGCTTATCTCGCTCTTGGCTTCACAGCGACTCTGGTCAGAGGTGAGGAGAGACCCCTGTGTGTTTTGTTAGAAAACTGTCACAGTATGAGGCCAAGCAAATTAAGAAGACACATGGAGACATTACATCCCAGTCACGTCAAGAAGCCTCTTGACTTCTTTCAGAGAAAACCTGATGAATACCATCAGCAGGAACATGTGGTGGTAAAAGCTGCATCAGTGAACGGAAAATTACTAACAGAGTCATTCAGAATCACCAAGTACAAGAATCCACATACAATAGCTGAGGATCTAATACTCCCCTTGATGTGGTGTCAGCAGTGATTGATGAGAAAACCACTGCAAAATTCAGGATATTGGACGTGTGTGAAAGTTTTTTTGTTCTCTGGCAGAAAAAGTTTGAGAACCACCGTCTAATCCTTAAATCTACACGCTGATTCTTCCAGAGTCCAGGTCTGAAGATGATCCGGCTTCTCTTAGCGCCTCCAAACCTGAAGCTGCAGACACAGAGCAGACAGAGGAGGAAGCAGAGTGAGTTCCTGTTGTTCTTCTAAATCAACAAAGAGAGAAAACGGAAGCAGCAAACAAACAGCTTAAAGAGAATTGTTTGGAATGCGTGTCTGTGGTGTTGTTCCACTGTCTCAAATTTTACTCAGAGTTAACGCATTTGTTCCTGAGGACTGAAAACTGTTCTGTAAAATACTATGGCTTAATTTCCAGGTTTTTGTCTGTGTTCTGAACTGTGAATTTGTGTAATTTTCCCCTGTAAACATCTTACCTGAGAAGCATTTTAAAGGTTCAGTATCTCCAAGAAACTCATAAATATGTAGTACAATACTTCCTGCTAGAAATACAGTCTTTCATCAACTTTTGAGTCCTGTAACCTGAGGAGAAGTTGATGTGCAGCACATATGGCAGGTAAAGGGTTTGGCTTTTTTGATATATTTTGATAAAATGGTGATGTGAACACATAAAAATGGATTTTCATAGGGGTCTATATTGCTCTTTCATGTGCAAAGTTACAAGGTGCTTCTATGTCTTGTACATCGTGAAATTTAACAGCATTAAAGATTTTTTGTTTTTTTAAATCTCATTTCAGGTTCTCAAACATATATCTTGCCACACACAAAATTCCACTGATGTTAGACAGTGAAAAGTTCAGCCAAAATGTTTTACAGGATTTAGGTTTTGGTCTCTAAATTCTAACAAAATCTGAAATGATGCAGCGACATATTTCCTGAATTCTTTCTGAAGTTGACACGGACCGAACCAGATATAAAGACATCAATATGATCACTTGCAGGGTTTCTGCAGAGGAGAGCGACATCGAGGGGATGGAGGTGATCGCAGAGGACGGAGAGGATCAGGAGGAGGAAGAAGAAGAAGAAGAGGAAGAAGAGGAAGAAGAGGAGGAGGAAGCTGCCGAAGAGAACGACAGTCCACAATCACTGGAACAAGGTAGAAAACAAAGTCGAGGTGTTTCTGGAAATTGACAACTGATAGAAGACAAAATTTAAAGTGTTTAACTTCTTGACAGATGAGGAGGAGAAGGAGGTGCAGGAGACAGACGAGGAGGATGAGGAAGACGATTGTGGGATGAAGAAGGAAGAATCGGAGGAATCAGCAGAGTCTCAGGAGGACGAGGTAAAGACTATTTGGACTTTTGGTCCAACAGATCAAGATGTTTGAAGGCGATTGTATTCGACATTGTACGACTTTTTGTAAACTGAAGCGCTATCATTGTCTTCTAAAGTGGTCTATTATGGGATGGCTACACGTTAGCAGGACTGTCATATCCAGCGTTAGCTCTGGTGCTAACAGCAACATGTTTTGCATTGAGGTGATGCCGTCAGCTTGAAGTGCTGAGATCAGAAAACTCTTTGTTGTACAATTTTCAAACAACCAGGCTTTTACCCAAGCTGACATCAGGAAGATTTTTAAAAGAAAGCTTTCCTCTCAACAAGCTCGATGCATCTCCTCTTCCTTCTCTGTTCACCAAACCTCCTGACGTCACCCCTGTGTATCTTCTTCACTGCAGACCATAGACCGTACGCTGCAGACAGACTTTAGCTTCATTAGCGCCACCTACCGGGCTGGAGTGTTAGTCAGTGTTACGGGTGTACCACAAATTAGGGAACTGACAAATGTGCGATTAAGTGCATGAATTTATTTAACGCGTTATTTCTTCTCTAATAACCTAATAGAAATTAACGCATTAAAGTCCCAGCCCTAGTAATAAATTTGTTCTTTGTTTGCAGCCAGTGCAGTCCTTCAGAGTGCTTTACTTCAACAACGTGCCGCTGGCCTTCTCCGACTCAGATTTCATCAACCTGGTGAGAGACTTCGGGACGCCGGTGCGCTACCTCCTGCTCCGTGGCCGACAACAGGTTTGAACAACTCAACTGAAACTATTTTAATTACAATCAGCCTGATCTGTTCAGACTTATGATTTTCCTGCTGTGAAACCAAATCATTGGTTTCATTTTACACCTGAGTGTGTAACTGTCAGCAAAAGCAGAAACATGACAGATCCACAGGCAGTTTTTGATCATCTGGTTACCATGGCAGCTGTTTGAGGGGAGATATACAGCAACAGGTCAACAGTCGTGTTGATTTACTTGATGGAAAAACTTTGTTCTGGACTTAGTTTTGATTTGCTTTGGGCTGGTTTTGGAGTTGATTTTGGACCTGGTATTGTTTTGGACTTTATTGTGAACTTGTTTGGGATGTGTTTTGGATGTGTTTTGTACTGCTTTTGGTTTGGTTTTGGACTTAGGTTTCAGTGGATTTGGTTGATCTTCTGAGATTTAAGGGATGATTTCTGTTTCTGTGTTTCAGGGTTTCATTGAGATGTCGAGTTCATCAGAGGCCTCAAGAGCTGCCAGAAAGCAGTACTTCAGACCACCCCGCATTTACGGCGACTTGCCACTCGTCGTCCGCCTCTCCTACAAATACCACCGGCTCGTTAACGGGTCAGAAACCTCCTCTTTACTATCCTTGTTTCTCTTTGTCAGCTTCCTGTTGTTGCTCATCCTCTAGTCCCTATTTCTGCAGGACCTGTGTAACTTTGGACAAAGGCAGCAGCAGGAGGAGCAATCGCAGAAGTCAAAGAAGAAGGAGGAGCATATCCAGAACTTCAGATCAGGACGAAGCCGACAAGAGGTTGAAGAGGAAGGAGGAGTCCTCGAAGAAGTCAGCAGAGACAGAGTCAGCATCTAAAAAGACTCCAGACAAAGAGTCAACGTCTGAAAAGACTCCAGAAGAGTCAGCGTCTAAAAAGACCCCAGAGAAAGAGTCGGCATCTAAAAGACTCCAGAGAAAGAGTCGGCATCTAAAAAGACTCCAGAGAAAGAGTCGGCATCTAAAAAGACTCCAGAGAAGGAGTCGGCGTCTAAAAAGACCCCAGAGAAAGAGTCGGCATCTAAAAAGACTCCAGAGAAGGAGTCGGCGTCTAAAAAGACTCCAGCAAAAGAGTCGGCGTCTAAAAAGACTCCAGCAAAAGAGTCGGCGTCTAAAAAGACTCCAGCAAAAGAGTCGGCGTCTAAAAAGACTCCAGCAAAAGAGTCAACGTCTGAAAGGACTCCAGAGGAAGAGTCAGCGTCTGACAAGACTCCAGAGGAAGAGTCAGCGTCTGACAAGACTCCAGAGGAAGAGTCAGCGTCTGACAAGACTCCAGAGGAAGAGTCAGCGTCTGACAAGACTCCAGAGGAAGAGTCAGCGTCTGACAAGACTCCAGAGGAAGAGTCAGCGTCTGACAAGACTCCAGAGGAAGACTCAACATCTGCAATGGCTCCAGAAGAAGACTCAACATCTGGAATGGCTCCAGAGAATGAGTCTTTGAGCAAAAAAGCTGAAGAAAAAGACCTCGAAAACCCATCAGAGAAGAATGATGCTGGCAGAAACATGCCAGGAAAGAAAACAAGTCCAGAAAATGAGACCCAAAAAAGAGAAGAAACTCCTGAGGACGACTCAGTGTCCCTAGAATCTCTGAAGACAGAATCAGAAAAAGACAAAAAAGATCTGGAGATAAAACAGGAACCAGAAGATGATCAGCTGGAAGAGAAACCGTCAGAGGCGGAGGAACCGAGAGATGAAGACAAGACAACTGAAGTTTGTTTGGAGTCTGAAACGTCAGAGTCGGAGGTGAAAGATTCAGAGTGTCAAGATACACCAGTTGACAATGGAGATGGTCCAAAACCTCAACCTGAACAGGTACGGCTGAACACCAACAGTTTCCTTCGAAAGTCTTCGAACAATATTAAAGTCTTCAATCGTCAGTGAGTCACAATCGACGAACAGTTTGGTTTGAGCAAAATCCAAGCTGACTTCTGAAGCTGTCTCCTTTTAGTGTAGAAAACTTGATATGTATTAAGGTCAGTCTGTAGGAAGCTCCATATGTAGAAAATTAGTACGTAGTAAATTATTAAGCAAAAAACTCCATTCATAGGAAACTGGATACATAGAAAATTAGTAAGGGATGAAGAAAGAAGAATCAGAGGAAATAGCAGAGACTCAGGAGGACGAGGTAAAGAATCCCAAAGGTTTACCTGCTGTCATGGTGATCAGGTGTTTCACTGTGGGCGGAGCTTCAATCAGACATAGAGGCAGATGGTTCACACAGAAACAAGGTTCTTGTTTTAGAGTCGCCTCAGGACCGGTTTAGAACTTTCAATTCAATTCAATTTTATTTACATAGCGTCAGTTACAGTCAAATTGTTTCAAGACGCTTTACAGAACCCATATGCCTGACCCCCAGAGCAGCCCAAAGGAGACAGTGGCAAGAAAAACACCCTTTTAACAGGGAAGAAACCTCGAGCAGAACCCGGCTCTATATAGGGGGGACCCATCTGCCTGCTGGCCGGGGGGGTTGAGAAGGAGAGAGGAGGGCAAGGGGGAGGGATGGGAGAAGAGGGAGGGGTGGGAAAGCAAGGAAAACACAACACACATTTGAATACATGTATGACAGGATATGTGACACAGACAAAGTATAAGCTAACATTGAAAACTGACTCATAGTTTACTCTGATGATGTACGGCTCTGACATTAAACATACTCCATATATAGCTAGCAGTAAAATTCAAACAGTATGTAAGTTAGCATAACAGTATAGTGAAGGTGATGCAGAGTTGACTGGTGGAAAAAAGGGAGTTGGAAGCAGAGGGCTGGAGGAAGGTCAGCAGCAGCATCCCACAGTGGACATGATGGAGACTGGACCAGCTGGTGGAACATCAACCGCAGATCTGAAGCATCCAGCTCTGGGACCAGGGACACTCGGAGAAATAGCACAGGGGGAAACAGAGTGAATGTACTGCAATAACGGTATACATATTAAATGTAAAGGTAGATAGAGAAGGGCTCAGTGCGTCAAGAGAAGTCCCCAGCAGCCTATAGGCCTATAGCAGCATGACTAGGGGCAACTTGGTGTTGGAACTTGTTGAACTAATTTGACACTGGTTTTTGATTCAGTGTTAGAATAGGTTTAGACTTGTTTTTGGAACTGATTTTAAAAGGTTTTGGAACAAGTTTGGTACTAGCTCTGGACTCCTTTAGGAGGAGGTGTAAGACTTGATGTTAGACCGGGGTTTGGACTGCCTTTAGAATGCATTTGGCCTGTTTGATCTAGTTTTTGTTTTAATTTTAGAGTAGTTGGGACTTGTTCTCTGCATGTTTTATCTATTCTGATGGGATCTGGTTTTGAACTAAATTTAGTCTAGTTTTAGGCTGATTCTAAGTCTGGTTTAGGAAGTTTGTAGAAAATTAGACCTTTGAAAACTGTCCTTAAAAACCGTGTGTCCAGAAAACTTCACACGTACAAAACTTAGTATGTAGAAAATTCCTAGCATTGAAAACAAGACCAGTAAAAACACGAAGCTGAAACGTGTTCAACATTTTTCCACGTTTCCAACACTGAACAGAAATAAAACATACTAACACTGAAGATATAATGTATGTAGTTGAACGTGTTGACCAGCAGGAGGCGCTCTTAACATCAGGACGGCTAATTAAAGAGACTTAATGTTGGCTTGAATTCTCTTAACAAGTATCGGAGGATAATATCTGTTGTTGAACTCTGAAGAACTGAAACTCTGATTGTGTTCATCGACCAAGAATTCGAACTGCAGCATCTTTTAACGTAAACGAACGAATGTTTTCAGAACGATGACGCTGCAGCGGAGACGGAGCGACGGCCCGAACCCGAAAAACCTGCCAAACCTGTTGGTAAGAAACGTCCTTCATCTCACGTCTTCACTGAACGTTCATCTGATGTCACCAGATGGCTTTATGACATCACACATCGGGCTTCTCTGATTGGCTGGCTGACTTTAGTGGGTGTGGCCTATGTTTTTAAACTGAAGAAGAAACAAACACAACAATCATCACAGACAAGAAGCATAAAGTTCACAAATGAGCTCCTAAAAACATCTTTAGTTAAGTTTCATCTTTGATAGAAAGTCTGTAGATTCTGAAATGTCTGAAGAAAACACCTTAAAATCTAAAGTCTTAAATTACGTTTAGACAAGATGATTTATTTTCTCTTTTAACCCTCAGAACCCCAAAACCTGTTGGTGGATGTGAAAGGAGTCACCAAATCAGATCATGAATGCATCATCTGTGTCCAAGTTTTATTTGGTTTCACAAAAATACAGTTTTTCTTCTTCAAGGAGTTTTGTATTTTTTAATGTAACTTTCTTTGGGATTTAAAAATATGATTTCATTCCTAAGCAGCTTCAATGATTAATTATTAACTTTATTAGTAATCATTGTTGGTGTTTGGGGTCGAACGTTTGATTTTTCCAGGAATTACATCAATTATTAGTACTTAAGGAGAATTTAGAATAACATGAAAATTGTACAAATTTTAAATTTCTGTTTGACACGTTTAAATAAATGTTTCAGTATTAATCCTTTAGTCGATCACCATTTATTTTAAGTGGCTAAAAACTGGAACCAGCGTCTTTCAGAGCCTCAACAGTTGGAGACCAAAGACTGTTTTAGTGGAAGGTAGTGGCTACGGATACGGGTCCGTATCCGTAGCCTGTGGCCTACGGATACGGCACTTTCCATTTGCCAGACAGATACGGACCCGTACGCGAGTCTCGCGAGTCAAGAAGCTGCTAACCACTGCAAACTGTTGAAAGGTAAGCAAAGGTTAAGGTTAGGGTTGGTGTTAGGGTCAGGTTTAGGGTCCGTACCTGTCGTACCGATGCTACGGGTCCGTACAGCTAGCGTCTACCGGGAGTCACATGACCAGATCTCGCGTATCTGATTGGCAAATGGCAAGTGCCGTATCCGTAGTCCACAGGCTACGGGTACGGGTCCGTATCTCTAGCAACAACCTTAGTGGAAACATGGATCCATTCATAGAAACACTTACAGGAAGTTTATAAGGCCATAATTCCAGCCTGGTTTGAAAACTTAGCGCTTTATTTTTGCATTTCCAAGATCAACAGTTATTCTTTTTGCCATTTTGACACCAACGGATTCGTTTACACAAATTTTAAGTCCTTTAGTGGAAGTTTGAGTCACGTTGAAGAAGTTTCAAGTCATTCTGGAGACGGATTTAAAGACAAAATACCAAAAAAAATGGAACATTATCTTACCTTAGTTGAAGAAAACATGAAGCTCTACTCATGTTAGAACCTCAAAAGTTAGAAATGTTGACCGAAGACTGAATTTTAGTAGAAACATGGATCCATTTAAAGGAACTTTTCCATTTTAAAGACCAATAGTTTCTGAATGAGTGAGTTTACCTGAAAGGGTTAAATGTCTAATTAGTGGCGTCACTATGAGCAAGTTTAGTCGTTTCAGACGAGTTTAAGACTTTTGGGAAACATTTCCTGTCCTTTTTAGTCGTTCTAAACGAGTTTGAAGTCATTTCTCGGTCAAGTTTTTCACTCTTGGGAGAAGTTTGTCATTTTAAAAGTTTCAGAACGTTTCAGACGAGTTTTTGCCGTTTTGGGAAACGTTTCTTGTCCTTTTGGTCGTTTTACACAAGTTTGAAGTCCTTTCATTGTCAAATTTGTCCTTTTGGTCCATTTTCTTGCTCATTTCAGACACATTTCTCGTATTTTACAGCTTTCAGGTCATTTTTGAGACATTTCTTGTCCTATTGGTCACGTTTCCAGCATTTAGTCCACTTTGTTGGTATTATTGTGACTAAAGTGTCTCTACCTTTAATAACTGTCTGCCGTAGAGATGAAATAACTTTGTCGAGCTGTGGTGCGTTCACTGTCCCCTTGGTGTTTCCTGTGCTGCAGGTACGGAGTTCGTGCGTCCCGTCGTCCATTACTTCTGTAATCTCTGTCAGCTGACCTTCACTGACGAGGACGAAGCCAAACAGCAGCACTGCAGCAGCCCGACGCACTACAGCCGATACCAGGTCGCCATGGAAACCAGCACATCAGGTCACCGTGGAAACCAGATTTAACGGCTTCATACTGAATCGGTTCGTTTTGTTGTTTCAGGAGCAGACGGGGAAAGATCCGTGGACGAGCTGAAGGAGGAACTCTGCAGAACGTCAGAAAGTCTTTAAGAAGATCTGAACTCAAAGACAACGTCTGAGGAAACAGGTTTATTTTCTAAAACATGAAAATACAGAAAATACGGAGCGAGAGAAGTGACAGGAACAGTTTAAAGCAACGAACCGGCTGGAACTACTTCCTCACCGCATCCATCCACCCTGCAGGCGGAAGGATACACGTAATTAAAAGAAACGTCTGGTTTTGTTCAAAGATGTTCAGTTTTCTGTCGTAAAAGGGGAAAAAAAAACAACGCACACCAAACGATTGCAGCTCCAGATGGTTCACTGGTGGACATTTGAGTCAAAACAGTAAAGATAATTTTGTGTTAGCTTCATGCTGAAACGACAGGTTTTATTTGTCCGTTAGTTTTATTTATTTTGTAAATAATTTAAACGTTGGTGAACGGATCATGTTTCTGTTGCTTTTTCACCAAATATAAAGAAGAAGAAGAAGAAGCTGCTGTTGTGGTGTAGTTATTCATGAATTAAATAAATTTAAAAAATTAATAAATTTCCTTAAAAAGTGTAATTGAAATATATTTAAAAAATGTAAAAAAAAATTTTTTTGAAAAAGAATTCTAAAATATCCTAACAATATTTATAAATGTTGGAAGAATCCCCCAAAATATAAATAAAACATCTTCAAAAATAATAAGATATTAATTTAATGTCTTTAAATTGTCTTAATTGTCATAAAAATATTGTTGGAAGAATTCCTAAAAGTATTAACGAAACACTAATAAAATATCTTGAAAGTATTCATTCAAATGACCCAGAAATGTTAAGAAATGGTCTGAAAAATATTTAGTAAATGTCCTAAAAAATTAATAAAATGTGTAAACAATAAAATAAAAATTGTATTTTTTAATTACTATATCTAGAAAAATCAAATGTTCTAGAAAGTGTAATTGAAATATTTAAAAAAAATTGAAAATAAGGATAAAATATTCCTAAAATATCCTAAAAATACCAATAAAATGTCTTCATAAACATTTAATAAATGTGCAAAAATATTAATAAAATGTGTAAAATAAAATCTAAAGAATCTTGCTTTTTTAAATTATTTAGAAAAATCAATAAATGTATTGAAAATTGTAGTTGAAATATATTTTTCAAAAAAGTTTTTAAAAAATTGTAATAAAATCTTTCTAAAATATCGTCAAAATATTTACAAATTTTGGAAGAATCCCTAAATAAATATAAATAAAACATCTTTTAAAAAAGTATTAATTTTGTGTCTGTTTTTTGTCATTTTCTTTTTTTTTGTGGTCTTTGGTTGTTTTTGTCATTTGATGTTGTTTTTGTGTTATGTCATTTGTTTGTCTTTGTTTCAATTTTTGTAGTTTTTTATTTTGTTTGGCTTGTTTTGTGTCATTTCTCTATTTTTTGTCATTTTGTGTGTTCTTTTCTCATTTCTTTGTCTAACGTTTCTCTTTTTTGACTTATTTCATGTCGTTTGTCTCTTTTTATGAGATAATAAATTAAAGCAAAAAGATTAAAGCTAAAGAGAAATGCAGTCATTACACGTTAAACTCGGTTAAACTGAATAAAAAAGGACGTTTTCGGTTTTATTTTCATGCAGCTTTTTTAATCTTGTCAACTTGTTGTGCAGTTTTCTGTCAGCAGGGGGCGCCACAGACCACACGTTGAGCTTAAGCTGCAGTCCTAAAATGTTTGTTTTCATCATTTGTGGCATAAAGTCAGTTTTTGGTCGCATCTTTTTCATCTGACCTCCAGAAAAACACGACAAAACATACAACACACAGTTATTGTGTCGTTTTCTCTTTTTTTATACTTTGTTTTTAGTTTTGTGTCTTCTTTGTCTAATGATGTCTCTTTTTTGACATATTTCATGTCATTTGTCTTGTTTTGTCTCATTTTTGTCGTTTTTATTTTGTTTTAAGTTTTGAATCTTCTTTGTCTGATGTCTCTTTTTTGACTTATTTTTGTTTGTTTGTTTTATTTCATTCATTTGTAAAATAAAAAAAGTTTCATGTAAATACAAGTCACCAAACACAAATGAAAGGGAGCAGAAAGAAGACAAGTCTTTTGTCATTTGCTGTCATTTTTTTGTCGTTTTGTGTCTGTTTTTGTCTCATTTGTTGTTAGTTGTGTCCTATTTTGTTATTTTGTGTCTCTTAAGTCTCTTTTGTGACTCATTTCATGTCATTTGTTTCATTTTTTGTCTCTTGTTTTTGTCGTTTTGTCTCTTTTGTGTGGTCTGTGTGTTGATTTTTGTCACTGATGTCGTTTTTGTCTCGTCATTTGTCTTATATTTTGGTCATTTTCTGCCATTTTTTTGTCACTGTCTGTTTTTGTCTCATTTGTTGTGTCCTATTTTGTTGTTTTGTGTCTGTTAAGTCTCTTTTCTGACTTATTTCATATCATTTGTCTCATTTTTTTCGCATTTTGTCTTTTTCTTTGTCTTTTTTGTGTTGTTTTTGTCATCTGATGTCGTGTTTGTCTCAATTTTGTCGTTTTTTATTTTGTTTTTGTAGTTCTATGTTTGTCTTATGTCGTTTCTCTTTTTTGTCACCATTTTGTGTCTGTTCTTTTCTCACTTCTTCGTCTAAATCTGTCTCTTTATTTGACCTATTTCGTGTCATTTATCTTTTTTTTTTTTTTTTTTTAGCACAACAGGGTGAGAAATTAAATTAAAGCAGCTCTAAAGATAAACCCAGTCATTAAAAGTTCCACATTAAACAGTGAAACTGAATCAAAGACCTTTTAGGAGTTACTTTCTTATTTTCATGCAGCTTTTTAAGTCCTGTCAACTTCTTGTGCAGTTTTCTGTCAGCAGGTGGCGCCACAGACCACACGTTGAACTTTATATTAATGAAACCTTTAAGCTGTCCTCCTAAAATGTTCCGCTTTTTGTCATCTGAGCGGGTAAAAATCTGTATCGAAGCGTGTTCATCAGACACTCAGTGATGGATTCATAAGAAGAATTAATTTCACATTAAATCAGCTTCAAGTCGTGAGAATTTAGACAGAATTTATTTAACAAAACAACATAAAAACGGACGAGATCAGCGAACACGACGGCATCTGTGAGTCTTTTTTTGTATTATGAGAAAATAAATCAGTAAATTCTGTTTTTTCTGGGTGAAAAATAACAAATTAAAATAAAATGTATATAAACAGAACGGCACATGTAAACACACTGGAAGCTGAGGCACTGCAGATATCAGCATGAAACTTTATATCACAAGAGTTTCTGTTAAAAAATACAAATGAGCAATTATCTAAATAAAAATACACAAGTTTTTATGACATTACACTCAGATGTGAAGGATTTGGGTGTTTATCACTCCATGAATCAGAAAATACTGTTAACAGCTACAAAGAAACTGTTTTCTTCCTGTGTTCAGGAGTAAAATGTTGCTGAAATGAGGCTACAAACCTGCAGAATGTGAGCAGGATTAAAGTGGAAGTCTGCTGGATGTAGAGAAATTATCCAGAATACGACTGAGGAAGACAATGAAGCAAATAAAATATCAGAAAATAACCACAAATGTGATGAAAACGTTAAAAATATGTCAGAAAATCCCTCCAAAAGCTCAACAAAATGCTAAAAACACAAAGAAAATCCACAAAATTAATGAAATGTCGAAAAAAGCTGATAAAATATGCAAGAATATGAACAAAATGATACAAATAAAACACAAATTAGCCGAAATGACGAAAATGAAAAAAGGTTAAAAACCGACGATAAAATCCCCAGAGGAGGAGATTTGATAAAAGTACAGTCATTTTTATTCAAAAAACTATTAAGAATTGAACCAAAGGTGATTTCCAGATGATAATCTTATCGCAGTGTTCATGTTTTTCATGCAGGAAATCCACTTTAGTTTCATTTAAACGTGGTAAATGTGGTTTTCCATCACTGCAGTTAATCTGAGAATATTCCTGCAGGTTTCCTCTTTTACACCCTCCTGGATTTCAGACCAAATATCTCAGGGTTTGGGAGATTATTCGTGCTGGTTTGGAGGAATTATTTATTATTTTAGAAGATTCCAGCTCATCATCCAGACCTTTAAGTCCTAAAGTCTGTTTATTTGTACAACCCTGTGAAATATCAGCTAAATGTCTCATGATTTTATCCATTTAGGGCACCAAAAAATATTGTTCCCTCGTCTGAAAAAAATCCCAAAAAATCTGCAAAAAAATTGCGAAATCTTCAGGAAGAAAATTCCCCCAAAAAATCCTTGATAGTTTCGCTTAAAAATTTCCTCAAATTGGCAAAGAAATAAAAATTCAAAAAATAAAAAGATTTCCCAAATTTATAAAAATAAAAAAAAAATAATTGGATAATCTTCAGGAAGAAAATTCCTTAAAAGTTTCCCTCAAAAGTTTTTTTTAATCCCCAAATTTGGCCCGAAGTAAAAATTTAAAAATTAATAAAAATAAAAAAATCTGAATATTTTCCAAAAATGAGTAAAAATCTTCCAAAAAAAAATCCTAAGAATATCTAAAGTGATTCCATATATATCAGTAAAAGTTCTAATATTTTCTTTGAGAACTTGGAGAAAAAACTGAATTTTTTTCCATGTTCTCAAAGAAACGTTTATTTAACATTTATTTCCACAAACACATTTTCTAAAATGTCCCAATAATGTTGACAATGAGGAAGTTTTCACTGTGTGTCTCTTTGCAGTTGTTGTGTCTCTTTTTGCTTATTTTATGTCTTTTTGTTGTTGTATCGTGGGACTACCACCCAGACACACAAACTGCCCTCCATGTTTCACTGTCAGAGCGATACACTGACCGTGTTCAGGCTCAAACATGTCTGAGCCCCACACACGTATATTTTTTCACACAGATTTATGGAATATTTTCAGACTCGTGCATCATTTTGCACACCGTCTCTGACGAGGTAAAACATCAAAGGTGATCCGTGTTCATGGTTCAGCCTCCTGTTGACATGAATTCTGCCCTAAATCAGATGAACAGAGACTCCAGCTCTCATCAGCGATCTGTCAGATATTCAGACGAACATCTGCAGACACGTCGGTTTATGAATCCTCGCGTTCATCAGCAGAAATACTTCCAGAACGACGTCAGAGCAGAGCTGGGATGGAGTTTGCTTCCTGATTATTTACTGAAGAGACGAGCAGAAACGTTAAAACAGTGAAATGATTAAGATTAAATAAGGACCTGAAAGAGCAGCATCAACAGCACCAGTACAAACCAGCAGCATGTACTGGTCACCAACACACTCTAAGCTGATGGTTCCATCATGGGCAGACCTCATACTGGAAGCATCTCAGCTGGTCAAGCCTAAGTGGTACTAAAGTGCACGTTGGGTTAATGTAAGTACTTAAAGATGTGAGAGTCTTTCCACACCGGCAGCTTTATCACTGTTCAGTGAAACGGTCACATTCACCACAATATCGCACAACTCATTTAAATCTCACCGTTTGCAAAGATCACATCTGATGTGAGTCAATAATCAAGAAAGGTCATATATTAATGAAACATCAGACCCAGATAAAGGCATTTATTGGTTGTCTGTACTTTATTTTCATCCTTATTTGTTTTGTCATTTTGTCTCATTTTTGTCGTTTTCTCATTTTTGTCGCTTTGTGTCTCGTTTTTGTGATTTTGTATCTCGTTTTTGTGATTGTCTCGTTTTTGTCATTTTGTGTCTCGTTTTTGTCGCTTTGTCTCGTTTTTGTCATTTTGTGTCTCGTTTTTGTGATTGTCTTGTTTTTGTCATTTTGTGTCTCGTTTTTGTCGCTTTGTCTCGTTTTTGTCATTTTGTGTCTCGTTTTTGTCATTTTGTGTCTCGTTTTTGTCGCTTTGTCTCGTTTTTGTCGTTTTGTGTCTCGTTTTTGTCGCTTTGTCTTGTTTTTGTCGTTTTGTGTCTCGTTTTTGTCGTTTTGTGTCTCGTTTTTGTGATTGTCTCGTTTTTGTCATTTTGTGTCTCGTTTTTGTCGCTTTGTCTCGTTTTTGTCGTTTTGTGTCTCGTTTTTGTCGCTTTGTCTCGTTTTTGTCGTTTTGTGTCTCGTTTTTGTCGCTTTGTCTCGTTTTTGTCGTTTTGTGTCTCGTTTTTGTCGCTTTGTGTCTCGTTTTTGTGATTGTCTCGTTTTTGTCATTTTGTGTCTCATTTTTGTCGCTTTGTGTCTCGTTTTTGTCATTTTGTGTCTCGTTTTTGTCGCTTTGTCTTGTTTTTGTCATTTTGTGTCTCGTTTTTGTGATTGTCTCGTTTTTGTGATTGTCTCGTTTTTGTCATTTTGTGTCTCGTTTTTGTCGCTTTGTCTCGTTTTTGTCGTTTTGTGTCTCGTTTTTGTCGATTTGTGTCTCGTTTTTGTTGATTTGTGTCTCGTTTTGTTGATTTGTGTCTCGTTTTTGTTGATTTGTGTCTTGTTTTTGTTGATTTGTGTCTCGTTTTTGTCGCTTTGTCTCGTTTTTGTCGTTTTGTGTCTCGTTTTTGTCGATTTGTGTCTCGTTTTTGTCGATTTGTGTCTTGTTTTTGTTGTCGCCCATGGACTAAATTTTAGACCACACAACACAAATACACATTAAAATATAAAAATATGTGATAAAATAATATAACAAATAAAATATTAAAAAACTATGACACAAATAAATGAATAAAAATTAAGGCAATAAACACCTGAAATGCTGAATATAACATTGAACGAATTAAATAACAATTTCTTAAAAATTAAAATAAGGAAAAACTGAAACAAAAAATGCAGAAACGATTCTTTCACGTCCCTTAAATAAAACAAAATATACAGTTACATAAAATAAATAGACTGTAAAAGTAATCTGTGTGTCTGTTTTAATTTTTTTTAAATATAATAAAATTGTAAGTAAAAATAAAATACATCTGCCAGAGCTCTTTTGAAAATACAAAAACTAGATAAACTGTTGTGACTGAAATATTTCTGATCAAATGATTGAAACTCAAGCTGAAATATTAAAAAACAAACAAACAGGATGTTAAAGAAAATAAAAGGGAATATTTCACAAAAAAATGAAAAAAAATTTAATTCAAAAGTGAGTTATTTTGTGTGTTTATGGTAATTTTGTGTCTCTTTGTGGCTGGTTTGTGTCCCTCATGGCAAGGACTGCAGCAGCGAATGCAAAGTCCTGATAGTGAAGCACGGAAAGGTTTCACATGTTTGTGTGGTTGTTTTGTGTCTCTTTGTGGTTGTTTTGTGTCTCTGTGGCTGTTTTGTGTCTCTTTGTGGTTGTTTTGTGTCTCTTTGTGGTCGGTTTGTGTCTCTGTGGTCGTTTTGTGTCTCTTTGTGGTTTTTTGTGTCTCTTTGTGGTAATTTTGTGTGTCTATGTGGTTTTTTGTGTCTCTTTGTGGTAATTTTGTGTCTCTTTGTGGTTGGTTTGTGTCTCTGTGGTTGTTTTGTGTCTCTTTGTGTTTTTTTGTGTCTCTTTGTGGTCAGTTTGTGTCTCTTTGTGGTTTTTTGTGTCTCTTTGTGGTAATTTTGTGTGTCTATGTGGTCTGTTTGTGTCTCCTAGCCTCGGACTGGCAGTGGTATTTACGCTAATGTTGTGGGGTTTTTTTTGTGGTCAGTTTGTGTCTCTCATGACTAGGACACCCACAGTGAAAGCATGTTCCTGACAGTGAAGCACGTAAACATTTTGCATGTTTGTATGTTAGTTTGCTGTCTCTTTGTGCTAATTTTGTATGTTTTTGTGGACATTTTGTGGGTTTTGTTGTTGTCAGTTTGTGTCTCTCATGGCCAGGACTGCCATAGTGGATGCACAGTCCTGAGAGTGAACAGCATCGACATTTTGTGTGTCTGAGGGGTAGTTTCTTGCCTTATTGTGGTATTTTGGTGTCTGTTTGTGGTCAGTTTGTGTCTCTCATGGCGAGGACTACCACAGTGAATGCATGTTCCTGATAGTGAAGCACAGAGGTGGGAGTGTGATGAAATGGACTGGTGTTTATTGTAATTTTGTGTCTCTATGTAGTCGGTCTGTGGCTCACCTCGAGCGAGCGTTGTGATTGGCCGTCAGACATCAGCACAGCTCGGGTCAAAGGTCGAGCATCCTCCAAGTTTGGGCTTGGTGTTGAAGTTTCTCGTTGAGGTGAATGTCAGGATCGTCCAGCTGATCTGGGAGCAGTCATGTCTTCCTCTCCGGTCGGTAACCTTGCAGCGAGGTCAGCGGCGGCCCAGTTTAATTTCAGTCCTGCAGCGTCGCAGCGTCTGCAGGGACGAGCGCCGGAGTCACGCCGCAAACAGGATGATGCTGAGCTCGTTTCACGGCGGCGTCTGGCGTGACGAAGATGCGGCTTTGCTTCGTACGGATGATGAAGATCAGACACAAACAGTCAGTGTTGAACATGAAGGTGATCAGAGGACGACGAGACGCAACAACCGGAAAGAACACGAAGCTAAATGGGATTAGAGGAGAGGAGCTGACTTCTCAACGCTCCTCCATCATTCATGAGGAGCAGCGACCTCTGACCTCCACCACCAACCCTCCTGACCTCAGCGCAGAACTCTCATTATTAGATTTAAATCACTTCACTCCTTAAGAAATCAGTTTTCTCAGCCTGAAACTGTCTGACCGCTCAGACCGCCGTAAATCATTTGGAGTCCACTGAAGGTGAAGAAGTTCTATTTGTTGATGTGTATATACCGAGCTGGAGGGAAAAAGGAGACTGAGAGGAAAAATTAAAGCTACAGGATGAATAAATAAAGTCAGCATGGCTCAGAAACAGTGAACAGAGGAGGAGGTTGGAGATCCATTCAGCATGGAGAAACATCTTCTACTGATGAACAGAGGAAAAGTGAAAAACACTTTAAATTAGTAGATTTCAAGCAGCTTCTGCTGCTGCTGTATGTGTGTGTAAACCAGGAAAGTTCTTTAAAAAGCATGTTTTGTTGTGTTTACATAAAATAATGCGTTTACTGAAACTAAAACTCCGTAGCAGTTTTGTGAATCCGTGCAGAAATGAAGCATTAAAATGGCCTCTCAGGTGCTCAGTGATGTAAACACCAACATTAACTGCAAAATAATGGAATAAAAATCAAAATCAACACGAAGCGCACAGATAAAATGTGTGAAATCACTGCTCTGCTGCGAGAACAAATGAGTCTGCCTGACATTTAGCGAGCAGCGGCTTCTACCCGACAACAGGCGAGTCATCAGCGAGCTGATTTACTGTCGTCCAAAGTTTTTACAGTGCGACATAAAAACACGCTAAGGTCATGTTTTATTTATTTGTTCCATCATAATTAGCAATTTAAATAAGCGCGCTACATTCAGGAGAACGATTACGTTGAATCCTCCCGCTGGGAGTCGTCAGGCTGCACACAGAGGTTCAAGCTGAGGTCCGCGGTCCAGCAGCAGGCCGACATGTTTCTGTTTCACATTTGCTGATTCTCCTGTTAAAGAACTTTAGGACAGAAGCTCTAAAAGTCGTTTGTCAACTTGAATGTTGCTGCAGCTGAAACCATTTTTTCTACAAATCCACTGCTGCCGTTTTTTTAAATTCAGAAATATTCCAGCGTCTTCGTTTCGTCCTCCTGTTTCACGTTTGCCCCTCCAAGTTTCCTGTAACTGTACAGACCTGTAAACAAGACTCGACTTTATTTGAACTAACTTGTCTCAGCTCCACCAGATTTGACTCAACTTGACTTGATTTGACTCCACCAGCCTCAATTTAACTTTAACTGACTTGACTCCATCAGAATAGATTCCACTTGAAACTGACCATCTGAAACTGACTTGACTTGATCCACCAGATTTAGTTTGGCCCCCATTAGACTTGAGTCTGCTCAGACTCAAATCGACTTGAACTGACTTATCTGGAATTTATTAAACTCGATTTATTTGACTCGATTTGACCCAACCAGAACTGATTCAGCTCGACTCCTTGAGCAGCCTTGTCTTGAATCTAGTAGACTCGACTCGACTTGCCTCCATCAGGCTTGACTCCACTTGAACTGACTTGAGTCAACTTGAACTGACTTGACTTTGCTCCAGCAGATTTAACTCGACTCAAACAGCTTTTACTTGAACCTATTGGACTCAACTCGACTTGCCTTCATCAGATTCCAATTGAACTTTCTTGACTCAGCCAACTCAACTTCAGTTCACCAGTATTTGACCTGATTTGACTCTACTTGAACCGACTCAACTGAACTCCATTAAATTTAACCCAACTTGGCTTGAATCCACTAGGCTTAACTCGACTTGCCTCTATCAGACTTGATTCCACTTGAAGTGACTCGATTTAAAATGCTTTGACTCCATATGACTAGCTCCACTGACATCCACCAGATTTGACTCAATTTTACCCGAGTTAAACCAAGAACTCGATGGTATCAGATTCGACTCGACTTTACTTGAACTATGAGACTTCATCAGATTCCACTTCAGTTGAACTTTCTTAATTTGACTGGAACAACTCAACTTGAACCAAATCAACTTAAACCAACTCAACTTAATTTAAAGTTTTTGAGTTCATAAGACTCTAACTTTATTTACATCCACCAGATTTGACTCGATTTTACCCAACTTGAAATGACTTAACTCCATCAGATTTGACTCAACTCAACTTGTCTTAATCAGACTCCACTTTAATTGAACTTTCTTGACTTGACTGAAACAACTCAACTGGATTGCACCCGACTCGATTTCACTTCTACGGACTCAACTGGAATTTGCTCAAATTGACTTCAACTGACTTGACTCAAATTAAACAAACTCCACTTGAATTAATCAGATTTTCCTGGACCTGACTCACCTTGAACCGCTAGCAGACTTGACTCCACTTGACCAGAATCAACTTAGTGTTTTGACTCCTTAAGACACAAACTCCACTTATATCCACCAGACTTGACTCGATTTGAACCAACTTGAATCGACTCGACTCCATCAGATTAGACTTGACTCAAACAGCCTTTCTTTGAATCTAGTAGCATAAGCTCGACTTAGGGTCAGGAGATTCGATTTCTCAACTTGACTTGAACTGATACAATTTGAACCAAGTCAATTTAAACCGACTCAACTCCACAAGACTCAGCTTTAAGTGTTTTGACTCCGTAAGACTCTAACTCTCTACTTAAATCCACCAGATCTGACTTGATTTTACCCAACTTGAACTTGACTCCATCAGATTCGACTCAACTCTAGCAACCTTTCTTTGAACCTTTTAGCCTAAAGTCAACTTGCCTTCATCAGACTCCACTCCAATTGAACTTTCTCGACTCGATTTGACTCAACTCCATTGTTTTTCCGAGTCTAACTCCGACTCGTGACCGAACTGTGACGTGGCAGTTTCAGAACCACTTTAGCTGCTGCTACATGAATCTAACTGAACTCTGCTGATGAATATTTAACTTTAATTTCACTTTAGCAGCGTCGTGTTTGAGCTAAAACACGAGTGACGTGAGCTGCTGCTCTTCCATTTTAATGACAAACAAACACTGCAGCTCTGCAGACAAAACACTCGATTTAATCATTAATGCCGCTGCAGATGTATATCCAGAGGAGGGAAATGGGGCAGAAACCTGAAGGAGGAGCTGCTCAGGTTTGGAAAAACTGCAGTAAGTGCTCCGACGAACAAAGCGTCCATACATAATGCAGAAACATCTATTTCTGATGTGTGAGTGTGACGGACGGACAGACAGCAGGGAGACGGATCACCTCATTATTACCATTATTAAAGAATAAAAACCTACGGGGAGCTTTGAAAGAGCAGCACAGTCACATTTTGGAGGCATTGAACCTTTAAAAGCAGCAGAAGTGGAACACCTGAAGTTCTGATGACGCTTTTAGATACGAGTCACATCGACTCAGCTGCAGGATCTTAATTATCCCCTCTGGACCAAAAGTTGGACCCATTCGGCTGATTAAAGACTACTTTTAATCACTTGATGGACGAGTGTCTGAATCCATATCAGTCGTATGCGGCTGGAGTTTGTCCGTCCCGATGCTTCTTCGCTGCGTTTCCTCTGATTGTGGAGTTTTTGCTGCACTGCGGCTTGTTTTTCTCTTTCCTCACTGGTGTCTTTTATGTTATGTTATACATGAATTTAATCTAAATGAATCTGCACTCTTGGCTCCAACATTTCTCCCTGGTGCCACAATTAAAATACTACTAATAATATGAAGAAGAATAGGAAATAATCAAGCTGAAACTGCAGAGATTCAGAGAGTCTTATGAAACGAGCCTTATTTACAACTTCGACGCTCACGAAGAAACTTCCTGCAGCACCAGTGACCCTTTAAACTACATCCAGTGTACAGAAATTGTGTTTTAAAAATTACTTTAATGGAACTTCAGTTCACAAACAAGGCCAATAAAAGAAAGTTATAAAAACATTAAATACTACAGTGACTAAATTATTCCTTTTCTAGTTAACAAACACTGGCTAACAAAGGAAGATGCTAATGTTCACTAACCAGACATGGCAACTAATCAACAAAAGCAAGTAAACATTCTAGTGTAGCATTAGCATGACTAAATAGCTATGCCACCAGTCCACTTGTTAACAAGTAATTTCAACACTAATGCATAAAACGAAGAAAAAAGGATGTGGGAGGCTATGAGAACACAAAGCTAACGTTGTACTAGCATAACTAAGATACAGGTTGTCCTTTACCTGTCAAGAAAAAAAATTTAATAAAACAAACTTGTTCAAAAATGTTCGATGTAGAAAAAGCTAACAGTACACATAGCTAGTAGCATTAGCATGGCTAAGCTACCCATTGGCCTCTGCCTGTGAAGAAGCCAGTTTAAATTAATCAGACATTAACGCTGAAACTTAATAAAGCAAGAAAAACTCTGAAGAAGAACAAATGTTAAGGAAGTGGGAAGGGATAGAAGACAACAGAAAGCTAACGTTACAATAGCATTTCTAAGCTACTGGTTGTCCTTTACCTGTCAACAAATGTTTTTAATGACAGACATTAATACTAAAACTTTGTCAAAAAATGTTTGACGTAAAAAATGGTTGAAGACATGAGAAGCTAATAGTACACCTAGCTAACGTAACATTAGCATAGCTAGGCTACCAACTGTCCTCCACCTATTAACAAAAACAATAAGCAGTAATTTCAGGAGACTGAGAAAATGTCTTAAAGTTTAATAATGCTGAGTTTTAGTCAAGGAGAGAGTGAAGGAGAAAAATGGTCATGGAAAGCCAAAAAGACATTTGAGATTTTGAGTGACTTTTAAGTCCAACCACAAATTCTCAGTTAAATTCAGGTCTGGACTCCGACTCGGCCTCCAGAACTTTCACCTTGTTGACATTAAACCATTTCTGTGGAGTTTTGACTGTTTGATGGAAAACAAATCTTCTCCAAGTCTCAGTTCTCTTCAGACTGCATCAGGTTGTCCTCCAGAATTTATCTACACTTTAATGCATTCACTTACCCTCTACCTTTAAAAGCCTCCCAGGACCTGCTGCTGAGAAACATCATGATGCTGCCACTACCGTGCTTCATAGTGCAGATAGTGTGTTTGTGATGATGTTCAGTGTTTGGTGTCCATCAAACATATCATCTAGTCTGATGGACATAAAGCGCCATCCTGGTCTCCTCAGACCAAAGAACCTTCTCCAGGTGTCTTCAGAGGCTCCACATTCCTTCTGGTGAACTCTAGTCCAGATTTATTGGAGCTTTTTCCATCAGAGTCTTTCTCTTTGTCTCCATAAAGCTTTGACTGGTGAAGAACAAATAGCAGTTGTTGATGAACAGTCTGAAGCTGGAACTCCTTCAGAGGAGTCATAGGAGTCTTGGTGGCCTCCATCACTAGCCTGTTTCTTCTCGGTCTCTCAGGTATTGAGGACGTCCTGCTTTAGTTAGATTTATTTCCATTTCTTAACGATGAATTTAACTGGACTCCAGGAGATCTTCAGGAACTTTAAATGTTCTTGTATCGTCCTGACTGATGCTTTTCAGCAACCTTTTCTCAGAGTTTCTTGGAGTGTACTTCAGTCTTCATGGTGTAGTTCTATCCAGAACTGATCCACCAGAGACTGGACCTTCCAGATCCAGGAGGCTTCACTGTTGACTTTCAGCACCAACTGGTTTCACCTGAATTAGATTGTCACCAACTTTATATTTAAATATTTGACATTGCTCACTTGAACTCTGTTTTCACTTTGACAAGAAGGAGTCTTTTTTGCTGTAAGACTTTTGACATGATCTGTGTTTGATGATCTCTGCAGCCACTCTTTTTCCATTTCTTTGACATTTTGGAGCTACGATGCTATGATAGCAGGTACCCGCTGTGTTGGAACAGACAGGAGAGCCAGTAATGAACCTTACCATCATCAACATGTTTAACGGTGTTTGAATATCATCCAGCAGCAGCAGAGAGGTGGGCTGAGGATAAACTCTTTGTTTGGTTCAAACTTTCCTAAATTTCCCTGAAACAAAGAGAAGAAATAAAAGCGGGAGGAGGGAGTCCATGTGGCTCTGATGTAATATTGATGACCTCCTCCTCTCCTGACGACCTCCGTTTGGTCGTCTCATGTTTTATCAAATATTCATGAAGCCCTGCGTCCCCTCGCCCTCCTCCCTCAGATCCCATAATGCATCTGTAATGTTGTGTCAGGTGAGGCATGATGGGAGAGGGGATGATGGAGTGGAGCTCCTGGAGGGATGGAGGAGGGTAATATCTGATCACAGGCAGCTTTTTCTGTCTTTTCTTCTCTCCGTTTTTAAAATTGTAGAAGTTTCAGGAGCCCAGAGGAGCAAGCGCTGTTTTATTCTCTCCATTTCTCTGTTTTCACTTTTCAGGTTTTTCTATGGCTGTCTTTCACTGTAAGACACTTGAAGAAAAACTTATTCAAACTACACGAGGAAGCATGTTTACTAGAATGACCGGTGAGAACGTTTCTAAATGGGTACGACACAAGAAACATCTGGATTTTTTTGCATGTTGTTTCTGTCACCAGATTGTTTTGTTATTCTCACAATGAGGAAAGTTTGGTTATCAATTATCTGCCAGGTCGAAAGTACCGTGTGGTGTTGTTGTTTTCATCTCAATGTGATGGTCTTGGGTTGAGTGCTGTTTATTTCCTGTTTTATTTTGACATTTCCTGAATTTGTGTGAAGAACAGGCAACATTTGTATGAAAAGATTTTCGCATCTCAGCTGCTGAAACTTGGAACTCCATCAGAGGAGTCATAGGTGTGTTGGTGGCCTCCCTCACAAATCCCTTTCTTGAAACTCCCTCAGAGGAGCCACTGGTTGTCTTGATGGTCTCCATTACTAATCTCTTTATTGCTACTCTTTCATAGTAGTCATTAATGTCTTGGTGCCTCCCTCACTAGTCTCTGTCGAGCAGCTCCATCAGGAAAGTCATAGGTGTCTTGGTGGCGTCTTTCACGATTGTCTCTCTTGTAACGACTTCATAGGAGTCATAGGTGTCTTGGTGGCCTCCCTAGCTAGTCTCTTTCCTGCTCAGTTTTAGATGATGTGTGTTTTAATTACAATTAAATAATCTTGGGTTGTTTGCTGTTTATTTCCTGTTTTATTGTGACATTCCCTCTCATCTTTACTTCCTGCCTCATAGCAGCTGAAGCATTTCTATCTCAGTGCAAACGTATCGACCGCTTACGTTACGCCTATAAGGTATCAATAGCTTTGTATTTCGTGTTCGTAACTGCACTAAGACTCCCTTTAAAGTCACTTTCTATCCGTGGTAGATCCCCTCATTTCCTTCTGTAACCTGTTGCCTTGTTTAAAACCACCTGTGTTCTATTTACGGAAGTACTTGGGGAGTATTTTGTGCAGTTTATCAGGATGAAGCTGGCGCTGTGTGAAAATCAAACCATTTTGCTGAGAAACACAGATCATAAACATGTTTTATAGTCTGATTAAGTAGAAGTTTAGATAGAAGTTCTAGTTGCTGCATCATCCTCCTCCCTACACCTCCCGTTGTTTTCTTATTTATCACCATCACTGACATCTCTCACCTCGCTCCCCCTGGCCTCCCCCGAGCCTCACCTGCCTCCCCCTTCACCTGTTCCTCCCCCTCATTAACACCGAGCCCTGACGGATGTTGAGGTGAGGCCCGACTCGCCCCTCAGCGTCGCTCTTGCCCCTGTTGCTCGGTGCAGGAAACCCCTCACCTCTCGGCAGGAGTGGCAGTCGGTTCCCCCGCCATCTGCCGCCTCGCCGCGACCCTCCGCCGCCGCCCTGCGACTCCCGACGCAGCTGCTGGGCCGAGGTGATGATGGGAGGAAGACCTGCTGCTGCATTCAGGGCCCACCAGGAGGGTCGTACGGGGGAAACACGAGGCGGTGTTCAGATGGTCGGAGCTGCAGGGAACGAGGCCGTAAATACCGACGCAGACAGGCGGAGGAGATCAAGAGGTACGCTCTGAATAGTATGTTCTCTGACTGTAGTTCTGATGTGAGGTTGTAATTTTAACATCCAATATAGTCACAGTATCCCACAATGCACCAGGAACAGGAGTGTGCAGTGGATGTTCACTAACCAACCACATATAACACCATGGATTACGTCAAAGGAGAGATTCCCGACTTATTGTCTACGATCTGGATGTATTTTATACTGTTAAATTTTATACCGTTAAAACACATTTTATCGCGTTAAGACATTATTTCTAGGGTTAAGATGTATTTTAGTGTAAAGACGTATTTTATTTGACCTCACATCTTGTATGTTTAGTGTGTTGTATGTTTTGTGTTGTATGTTCAGCATGTTGTAAGTTAGATATGTTATATATGTTCAATTCGCTTTTTGTTCCTCTGTTGTATCTTCAGCCTGTTGTATGTTTTGTGTTGTATGTTCAACATGTTGTATGTTTTTTGTTGTATGTTCAGTTTGTTGTATGTTTAATGTGTTGCATGTTTTGTGTTGCATGTTCAGCGTGTTGTATGTTTATTGTATGTTGTGAGTTGTATGTTCAGTGTGTTGCATGTTTTTTGTTGTATGTTCAGAGTGTTGTATATGTATTGTGTTGTATTTCCAACATTGTGTATTTTAAATCATCATGCTTTGTATGTTTAGCGTGCTGCATGTTTCGTGCGTTTAGTTTGGCATGTTACACTTCACATGTTGTGTGTTTCCAGACTCTCCAGTTCCGTGTCCTCTCTCGGCGTTTAGAAGCAGCTCTTCTCGCTGCCGATGATGCTGATGATGCTGATGATGATGATGAGGATGATGCAGAAGACCACGCAGTCATTATCATTCACTTCACTCCCACAATCCTCTGCTCCAACTCCAATTAACGTGTGATTGTATGCTTGGCATGGAAAACATAATTAACAACCTGCGTCTCTGCCAACCTAAGCAGCCAACACGCTATTTGTGCAGCGCGTCGATCTGAACGCAGGAAAAGCAAACGCAACAGCAGCAACAACAACAACAACTCCGTGTTCTGGGTTCAGAGGCAGAGCGGCGGCTCGGTGTCCCGCGAGGGAAACCGCCGTTCACCGTAATGGCGGCGGCGGCTCGGAGCTCTTCTCTCTGATGGACTGCAGGCTGCTGAGGGACGGCGCTTTGTGGCGTGGACAAGAGGAATTATGGGAGAGCACGCCAAGAGAGGCCCGGGGGGAACCGTGGATGTGTGTGTGTGCTGTTAATTTGGTCTTTTAAAACACACACCGAAGGATATCTGTGAATCAGAAACACAAATGTGCTCGTCGGACCACATGAAGAGACGTGAACAGTGGTAACATACAGAACATGCTGGCATACGTGATGAGCAGCCTGATGTCCTGAAATGAGCACCGGGTCAAAAAGTCCGTTTCTATTTCTGCCACTGCGACAAAAGTTTCTGATTTGGACAAAATAAAGAGTTTACTGAGAGGATGATTTTACCTCAAACACATTATAGCACACCAACACACCAACTTTATAGTAAAAAAAACCCAGACATGTTATTTTTAGTGCTTAGTTTCGTAATTAAATACAAATACTTTAAAATGCTTTGTAAAAAATGGTCATGTTATGTGCATCATAGCTAAAGTTAAAGGACAAATTAGATTTGAGTTCAACAAAATTTGAAATTATACCTCAGGCTAAGCTGAGGAGTGTAGCCGTTATTTATTCTCTTTTTCTATCAGATTTAAAGACAAAATGCTTCAAAAATAATCTATATAAGATATACTTTATCAGAAAGGAAACTTGCCGGTAAACTAATGTCTTTAATTGTTTAATAGTTATTGACAATTAACCAGAATGTTTTGCTAACATTAGCCACAATATTTAGTTTTATCTCTTAAGTTTTAGCTAGCATTACTGAAAATGTTTTAGCTTTAAAACCAAACTGTTAGCTAAAGTTAACCAAACAATTTTTGCTTCTAAGTTGAATTGTTAGCTGACTGTAGCCAGAAAAAGCTAACTTCTAAAATGATGTGTTAGCTGACCCATAATATCTTAGCTTGTAGACGGAAATGTTGGCTAACATCACCTAGTTTATTTTAGCATCAAAACTGAACTGTTTGCTAACATTAACCAAAATAATGTAACTTGTAAACTGAAGTGTTAGCTAACATTAGCCAGAATACGCTAGTTTTAAACTGAACTGTTAGCTAATGTTAACCAATATGGTATAGCTTGTAAACTTAAGTATTAGGTAACATTAGCCGGGAATATTTTAGCTTTAAAACTGAACTATTAGTAAATGTGAACCAAAATATTTTAGCTCACAAGTTGAAGTGTTAGCTGACAGTAGCCAGAATAAGCTAACTTCTAAACTGATGTGTTAACTGTCATTAGCCAGAATATTGTAGCTTTAAAATTGAACTGTTAGCTTATATTAACCAAAGTATTATAGCTTGTAAACTGAACAGTTCGCTAAAATCAACCAAAATATTATAACTTCTAAACTGAAGTGTTAGCTGACAGTAGCCAGAATATTTAGCTTTTAAACTGAACTGTTACTTAATGTGAACATTTTTTTAGCTTATAAGTTGAAGTGCGAGCTGACAGTAGCCACAAAAAGCTAACTTCTAAATTGATGTTTCAGCTGACATTACCCAGAATATTAAAGCTTGTAACGTGAAGTGTTAGCTAACATTAGCCGTCATATTTTAGTATTAAAACCGAACTGTTAGCTAATGTAAACCAGAATATTTTAGCTTTAAAACCGAACTGTTAGCTAATGTAAACCAGAGTATTTTAGCTTTAAAACCGAACTGTTAGCTAATGTAAACCAGAATATTTTAGCTTTAAAACTGAACTGTTAGCTATTGTAAACCACAATATTTTAGCTTTAAAACCAAACCGTTAGCTAATGTAAACCACAATCTTTTAGCTTTAAAACTGAAGTGTTAGCTAACATTAGCCAGAATATATTAGCTTTAGCTTGTACTGGTGAGCAAATGGCGACAGGGTGATCAAGACCTCATAGTGGAAGCCCATGGCCACATTTCCTGTAACCTGGTAGCTTATTGTGGAAACCAAACATTTTATGACCGTTTGTGTCTAAAATGAACAAACCTCACCTAAAATATAATTAGAGGATTTGTTGTTTTTTTATATTTGCAGAGCGTTTTTTACAGCATGCATACTCCTTGCACACTTCATTCCAATAGTGGAAGTGTAGTATATTTTATGATTATTGTTGTTGTTGTTATTTTACCTGTTCACTGTGGTCTTTCCTAAATAAATAATTATATCCCTGAGGTTACAAGAAACAAATCTTAACCTCAGCTGTTTATTCCTGCTAACACTACATTTCAGACAAACACAAAATCTCTACATGTGATCTCAGACATCATATTTGTTGTGCCGTTTGCTTCTAAATGTGTTTGTGTTTCTGTCAGTCCAGAGTGGATCCAATCCTACTGCAGGATCGCATCACCTTCATACAAACAGATGAATCTCTGCAAAACCCTGAAACTAAAACGGGTTTTCTGTGTACAGCAGCAGTGGAACACGTGTGCGAACAGCCTGACAAACATGATTACTGCGTGTGTGTGCGTGTCGGTGTGTATCCATCATGTCCGAGTGTGAGAACAGCAGCCGAGTGTTTGTAGATTCAGCAGAAAGCGGCTGCAGCATCTTCTTCTTCCATTTTTATTTATCGGGTGGCGGCGAGTCGCTGCTGCTTATTTACAGCAGATTGTTTCTCCAGATGTTTCACTGGGAGAGAAATCCCCAAACACACACTCTGGTCTCTGTCCAGATGGAAGTCATTCTTTATAAGACTCTATAATCCTTCTCTCAGTGAGAGGAAACAGGGGAAGGTGAAGTGAAGCGTCTCCTCCTCCTCGTGTCACTGACGTTCTCCAGTCATGTCTTTTCAGGCCCAGAATTCATTTTCACCTGAAGAGAAGTCTGATAACGGGCCGGTGGGGCGGCGACGTAACGGAGAATTTAACGTTTGAGCTTTTCAACAGCTCAGATCAACCATCGGTTCAGGTTAACAACAACAGGTGAAGATAACCACGACTCCCACGATGCATTTCAACAGGTCATTTTGCATCTGTATGAATTTGTTTTTTAGAACGAAAGCCGTCGTATGACTCGTTTAAGTCATTTTGTGTCTCTGGAGTAGTTCTATGTATGAAGCTCTTTTAAGTCATTTTGCATGTTTTTGACGTCATTGTCTCTCAGAAGCCTTTTTTTTTTGTCTCTTTGGAGTTGTTTTGCGTCTCTTTGCGACTGTTTTGTAGCTCTAAAGTCGCTTTGCTTGTCTTAGAAATGGTTTAGCATGTTTTCAAAAATGATTTTGTGTCAGTGAAGAGATGCTGTCTCTGAAGACATCCGGTGGGTCTTACACAACGATCTCAAAAATGCCCAAAATTATGAATATTTTTTAAGTGATTCTCTGTCAGTAAAGTTGCAAAAGTCATTTTGCACATTTTAGAAATGTTTTTGTGCACTTTTTTAGTCATTTTGCATCAGTTTCAAGTCATTTCGTATCATTTTGAAGTTGTTTTGTGTCTGTGTCTATATGTTTTATCGCTGTGTAGTCGTCTTTTGTCTTTGAAGTCGTTTTGTGCATTTTTGAGGTAATTTCACGTTTTTGAAGTCATTTTGAATATTTTTGAGGTCATTTCACATCTTTTTGAAGTCGTCTTATGTCTCTAAAGTGGCTTCACTTTACAGGCCCGATGCTGATGAATCTTTTATTTACATAACTTGAGCTAAAATGTTTTTGCAGCTCGAGTTGTGTGTAAATGTTCGCTTGTTCTAATTGTTTCTTGACATCAGACTGATTACTCCAAACCTTTGTCACCTCTTCAGCTGCTAAATGTTGGTTTAAGCGAGCTAACATAAGTAGCTGCTGTTTTATTTCATTAATTCACTGATGTCATGTAAAAATAATCACAGCTGCTAGAGAATATTCTCTAGATTAATGAAGGAAACGTGATTTTTATTCCAAGTTAAAACTGACAGCTGAGGAGGAACGATTGTTTTAAATTGTTCATCTGTTCAAAAATGAGCCCCGACTTTGATTTGCAATTTGTCAAAAGAGGAGAGAAATGAAAGAGGAGCAAAACTTCAACGTGCATAACAAAGAGGTTTCATAATATTCCCAGAGCTTTTATTGGAAAAACATCCACCTCTCTCAAGTCCAAGTTTCCTGTGAGGTTTCCACAAAACAAGAGCTGATTTTTTTTAAGCTGCAGTACAATAAAAACAGCTTTGTTCTGGGTCTTTGTATCGCTGTTCCTCAGTCAGTGTGGGCGAGGGGGAGAAAAATAACAACCAAAAAGAAAGAAAGGAAATGGCAGATTGATGAAAAGCCAAACGGGTCCCAGGTTGACACGTTCTTCTTCTCTCCACAATATTAAAAACTCCCACACGTTTCGGGAGGAGGGCAGAATTAGCCTTGCCGGGACGCTCTGGAAGCCGCCGTAATGACTCATTTGTTTCATCCTGATAGATGGCTCTCCGGATGCAAGAGGACCTCGTTTAAGAGGAACGGGTGAAGGACGCCGCCGTCGTCGCCTTCTTCAAAGCCGAGCAGGCCGCCGGGGGTCGCTGTGAGGGCCGAGGAGGAAAGAAACCCTCCTAACGTGGCGCCAACGCTCACACATCTCCTCGGCGTGGTCGAGGCTTTGAAGCTGCAGCTAAACAGCGAGCAGGAGGGCAGGTGGTGCTGATGAATATTCAGCCGGGAGGCGACGCCGCTGCCAAACAAACCGCCTGTTTGCTTCTGTCACCTTCCAGATTCTGATAGACTGTTTTATTAGTTTTGACACGACAGCGAAGCGTTCTGGTACAGATACCGCCGTGGCTTGGAGAAAACACACCAAATCTCTGCACACTTGTGATTTATTTGACCCTCTGAATCCCAAAACACACAGTAGGGTTTAAAAAAGCTCATCATCTTTAGAAAATACTAAATGACACGATTTAACATTTTGGTGCATCCTGAAACCAAACTCTGAGGAACGCAGCTGTAATTTATTCCCTTCTATTAGATTTAAAGATGAAATGCTCCAAAAAAACCTTGATGCGATATACTTTATCAGAAAAGAAACTTACCAGTAAACTAATGTTCTTAGCAGTTTAATAATTATCAAAAATTAACCAGGATGTTTTAGCTCCTAACCGTGTTAGCTAACATTAGCCAGAATATTTAGCTTTATCTCTGAAGTTTTAGCTAACATTAATATTTTAGCTTTAAAACTGGAATGTTAGCTAACAATAGCCAGAATATTTACTTTTGTTTCTGAAGTGTTAGCTAGCATTACTCAGAATTTTTTAGCTTTAAAAGAAAAGCTGTTAGCTAACATTAAACAGAATATTTTAGCTTATAAGTTGAAGTGTAAGCTGACATTACCCAGAGTATTATAGCTTGTAAACTGAAATATTAGCTAACAATAGCCATAATATTTTAGCTTTAAAACTGAACTGTAAGCTAATGTTAACCAAATTATTATAGCTTCTAAACTGAAAGCATTAGCCAGAATATTTCGGTCTTTTTTTTGCTCTGAAGTGTTCGCTAACATTAGCCAGAATATTTAGTTTTTTCTCTCTGACATCTTAGCTAACATTAACCGGCTGTTTTAGTTTCTAAAATTAAGTGTTAGCTAACATTAGTTAGAATATTTAGTTTTTTTCTGAAGTGTTAGCTCATATTAGCCAGACTATGTAGCTTTTTTCTGTTAAGTGTGAGCTAACATTAACCAGAATACTTGTTACTTTCCAAAGTATTAGCTAACATTGGTCAGAATGTTTTGTTTTTTTTCTAAAGTGTGAGCTAACATTAACCAGAATAATTGTTTTTTTCTGAAGTGTTAGCTACCATTAGCCAGGATATTTTAGCTTTTAATGTTAAGGGTTAGCTAACATTAGCCAGAATATTTTTTTTCTCTTAAGTGTTGGCTAACATCAACCAGAATATTAGCTTTTTTTCTGTTAAATTATTTCATGACTTCATTACATGAAACAATTAATGTAAATTAACTGTGAAGCATTGGATGTTGCTTTTAATATCAGTTTGCTTGAAATCCTCAGAAATGTGTAAAAATAATTTTTAAAATAACGCTTTTTAAGATATTTTCTGACCTTACAAATCCCGTCTTTTCATAAGATGTGCCGTCATCCAACATTAAGTTGAAACCACATAAAGTATGACATGCAGCTGTAAACACTCCTGTACTCTCTGATTAACCGCCAGCTTCAAACAGCCTCCTACAAGCGGATAAATCCCTGGCTGTGGTTAATATCTCCTCCAGCAGGAGTTCCTCATTGGTCCTCAGAGAACATCTCGACTTCCCACGTCCCTCACATGCTCTGTGGGCCGCTGGTCGCTCTGAACACCGTCTGTGGAGAAAACACCTCCACTGTGGAGAGGTCACCACCATGTTGTTGTCAACGGGCTCCAGATCTGGATTTATTCCCAACAGCTTCCATCTCCTCAGCTCTGATGAAGACTGCTTGAATTCACTGTATTTGGAGAAAATCATCCAACGTCTTCATCAGGATTGCTTTAAAATCTGTTTTAGAATGTTGATCTGACTCACTAGATGTCGAAAGCAGGTTTATTTCTGCCATTGGCCCACAAAAAAACTCTGAGCAGTAACCTAAAGATTTCAAGTTTTCCTGAAGATCGTGCAGTAAAGCAGCCCTACTAATGTTTTCAGTAAATTACCTACATCCTCACAACATTTGTTGTTGTTTTGTTGCATTCGATGTTAAGATTGTGGTTGAAGCTGGTGGATTCTACACTGCAATGAAAATACGCCGGAGCTTTTTCCCTTTGTCAGAAAATGATGACGAGTTGTGGTCGGACCATTCTACACAGTATTCGGACTGTTTGGATTGGTCCAACTATTATGCATTTTACGCAACTTTCCACTTCAGCTAGTTCCATGTCACTGTTTTCAAATTCCCCTTTTCTACAGGAACTGTTTCCTGTGAAACACGGCAAACTTCTTTCCTTGTATGGCAGAATGGTGATGAGGTGCAGTCAGACCATTCTATACAAAACTGTGTCAGTACAAGAGAGTGATTCGTCTATGAAAGACTATTTCCCAACATCGCCATCGACAACGTAAAAATTCACCTTAAAGGCCAACAAAACAAACCTCCATCGCTCTAATTCCTCCATCCTCACACCCTTTGTTGTTGTTTTGATGCATTCGATGTTAATGTTGTGGTTGAAGCTGTTGGATTCTACACAGCAATCAAAATACCCCAGACCTTTGTCCCCCATCAGAAAATGACGAGTTGTGGTCAGACAATTCTGTACAGTGTTGTGTAGCTTTCTTCTCTACTCCCACTATCGCCGTGTCACGGTTTCCAAATTCCCCTTTGCTACAGAAAACGGCATGAAGAATTACTGAGCAGCACCTACACAAGTTTTGGAATGAACTGTTTTCAGGGAAACGCAGTAAACTTGTTTCCCCGTAAAGCAGAATGATAGTGAGGTGCAGCCAGACCATTCTACACAGAAGTAGACAAAAAGACAAAAGTCTGGCTGACATACTGGCTGATTTGCAGTTAATAGAAGAAAACATTTATCTGTCTTGATTTCTTTGTGGTGGAACAGATTAGCGATTAGCATTAGCATTACAATTTAAATTGTTTTATTTTTGAATTTTTATTTCTTGCCAAATTTGGGGATTTTTTTTTTTAATTTTGAGGGAAATTTTCAAGCAATCTTTGGAATTTTCTTCCTGAAGATTTTGCATTTTTTATTTTTAAATTTGTGGAAATTTTTGCAGAATTTTTTCATTTTTTTCCGACGAGGGAACAATATTTTTTGGTGCCCATAAATGAAGACAACGGGAGGGTTAAGACTGCATCCCAAGAAATGATACTCCTATTCTTTATAAAAGGCAAATAAAATAATATGTATATAATGAGTAACTCAAAACCAACTATAATTCCAACAGGTTTTTATCTGAAACGCTGATTCCCTCCTCAGACTGAGCTGCGTTTATTCTGAGAACAGGCCTGTAAACTGTAAAGTGGGATTTAACCGCGGCCAGCTGCTGAACATTAGCGCTGATGTTTTACGGTCGCTCTGTAAACCTGCAGCGCGTCGTGGAGGTGGAGGATAATTCACACTGACTGCTTTACAGTGAGGGTGGCGGCATGTGGGCCGCAGATGAACGCCAGCAGCTCGTTGGTTTGAATCCCTGGGCAGAGGCTAAAACACATCAGTGCAAATGAGCGGCAGCAGCAACCTCTGGACACATCTGCACCGACGCTCTGACTGAGGAGCTTTAACCCCGGTGTCGTCCTGTGGGGCAAATCGACTCATTTTAAAGTCTGAAAATGTGGAAGAAAGTATATTTACACAGTGGAACTTCAGTGACAACATTTTTGGGAAATCTTTGAACATTTTTCAGTGGAAAGAAAATATTGTTTGTGAATGTTCTTGAAGAAAACATAAGACATTTTACTGATATATAGGATTTTTTTGGAAGGTTTTTCTCATTTATTGAAAATATTTACAAGAATTTTGTGGGGTTTTTAAAACTTCTAAAGAATTATTGGATTTTTCTAAAGTTTTTGCAAATTTTGGGATTTTTTTTAGCTGAATTTTTGGATTTTTTCAGACACGGAAACAATATTTTTTGATGGAGGGTGGGTTAGAAAACCACAGCAAAATCCTGATATCACTTTCTGCAGCTGGAAGCACCTGAACACATCCCTGATGGTTGGAGAAAAACACGCAACACAATCATTGCTTTGTTTCTTGCAGTGGAACCACAATGCGTTTCCAAATGATAAAATGTCAAAATAATGCACAAAAAAGTTTGGTCGAGGTGGAAATAAAGTGCAGGGAGAAGCGAGCAAAGCCTCATTCAGGTGGGATTAACGTCCACTTAGAGGTCTGAGGAAAGACGTTCAGAAGTCCCCGGAGAAAAAAATCACATTTTTAGGATTCTCGGTAATCCAGTGATGGTTTTCTGTACATCCAGCAGCTGCTCATAGAGTTCAGCTGCTTAAGAGGACCTTTAAAACTCAACAAATCCCGGTTAAAAACATCAGCACATGCATTTCATTATCAGCCTTTAAAATATCTAAAATTCCCCAATAAAACACTCAGACGACGAGCTCTGTATTCACAGCAGGGCTGAAAGAAAACACTTATTGTGTTAATTGTGGATTATTATGTGTCAGAAAATGATGAAAAAGTCAATCAGTGCAGCCATGATGCAGACGTCCACAGACCCAGTCCATAGGTCCAGAACTGAGAAAGTTCTGCTATTCTCAGCTCATTTTAGAACCATGTTCATCAGTTAGACTGATGGCAAATCACAGCTGGACGCAGTTTAGTTTTGGGTTTGTGTTAGTTTTTGATTGTTCCTTTCCTGTTCAACTTAAATCTAGAAATATTTCAGTTATTTAGAGGCGATATAGTTCAGAATAGTTAGATACTTAAGTGTGCTTAAGTCTGTAAGTGGTCGTGTTGAAAAGTTTTCCCAGATCAGAGGTTTGTTTCTACTATTGGCTCCCAATGGAAACCAGTTCAGACCTCCTTTTGGCAAACACGGCTGATGGGAAATGTGGTTTTTCCTTTGCAGAAACATGAGCGCTGACAGCCCAGTGATGTTAGCTGCAGATGCGTTCAGGACCCTGCGTGTGCTGTGCAGGATTACCTGATGATGAAATAATAGGTGAGGCTGAGCTGCAGTTCCTCCCGTCCACATGGCCGGTGGTGGGCTCTGATCGATGGACGCTCTGCTGTCAGGACCTCAAACCTCCTCCAGCTGTGGACGCTTACGGAGCAGCTCAGAACGCCGTCGATCCGCCATCACCGACAGCAGCGATAATCAGGCAGGAGCTGGGTGGAGGTCAGAGCGTTGGGAAACTCCACTTCTGGTTTCTCAGGGAACAGTTGAATATTCAAACGTAAATGATCTGTTGGAATCTGCAGCAGTCTGGAGCCTGGAATCCACATTTAACATGATTCCAAGAGTCCACAGCTGTTAGCAACAACGGAGGCTCCACATACTACAGATATTAACCATCTCCAGACTTCTCCTCTCCTCTATTCATCACTAAAAAGATGTCTCACCATGGTGGATGGATCTCCAACAACCTCCTCCTCTGTTCTCTGTTTCTGAGCCGAGCTGACTTTATTTATCTAGTAGCTTTGATTTGCCTCTCAGTGTCTCATTAAATCAGTTATACTGAAGAGGGAAGAGGCTTTTTGCAGTATCTGCTGCAAAATATTTACTTTTTGGTCAATGTTTAAAAGACAGATAACGGATGAAGTGTTTTTTAAAGAAATTATATTCAAAGTGACGGCAAAATCTGATTAAAAACTACAATTTTGGTCACTTTCCTAATGGAATCTGACTATTGTGGCTGATAAATGGCGTCATTTTGTCAGTTTTCACAAAGAAAACACGCCTTTCAACCTGCCAGCAGATTGAGGTTAAGAGGAAACATCCACTCCAAGTCTGACTGAAAAAAAGGACTGAAATCTTGGCATCAGCGGCAGCTACGACTTACAGACGTATGTTCTGCCCTCTATCCAGAAAATACCAAAGCTGGAGTTATTACATATGCACAGCTTCGACAGATAAAATCCTGCAGGCGGATCCAGTCGATCAGAACCGGATCAGAACCAGATCTCCGTGACCATGACGTCCAAACTGGCCGCCGTCCCCTCCGGGTTTCAGACGCTTGTTAATTAATTGTCTCTGCACTAACATCTGTCGTCTCTGGAGTCCCACCGCACGCTGCTGCGATTCAACATTTATACACGACTCCTTCCAGCAGCCGCACTTTTAATGATGAAGCATATGGAATACAGCCGAGCAGAAGAAGAAGGAGAAGAAGGAGAAGGTTTCGTCTGCTCTCAGCTGTGAAGAGCTGCACTTCACAGGAACTAAATGCTAAAAACATGGAGCAGATCAGGAGGTGAAGGACCAGAATCCTGATGAGGAACAATCCCCACCATGTATTTAAACTTCATGTGATAGATCATCATGAAGGAAACATGAACAGAACTAAAATGACCATAAAAGGTTAGCTGAAAGACCAAAAACTGAGCAGCAACCTTATAAAAACATATCTTCGCAGTTAAAAGAATATAAATATATGTTTATGTGTTTAATGAATATTTAGATTGGCTCAGCTAACGGTTCAGTTTAGTACAAGTTTAGTCTGCTTTCTGTTATTAAAAATACAAGTTCACTTAAAATATTAAATTATCATTTCCAAAATGCTTAGGTTAGCTAGTAGTTTAGCAGTAAAACTGATTTGTTTAGGTTCGCTAATGTTCTGGTTTAGCATTGAAATCATTTTGTTATGGTAGCTAATGGTTAGGTTAAGCAGTTTGTTTAAGGTTAGCTAATGCTCTGGTTTAGCACTGAAAAGAACTTGCAACAGGTTAGCTAATGGTTTAATTTAGCAGTTTGGTTCAGGTTAGCTAATGGTTTAGTTTAGCAGTTTGGTTCAGGTTAGCTAATGGTTTAGTTTAGCAGTTTGGTTCAGGTTAGCTAATGGTTTAATTTAACAGTTTGGTTCAGGTTAGCTAATGGTTTAATTTAACAGTTTGGTTCAGGTTACCTAATGGTTTAGTTTAGCAGTTTGGTTCAGGTTAGCTAATGGTTTAATTTAACAGTTTGGTTCAGGTTACCTAATGGTTTAGTTTAGCAGTTTGGTTCAGGTTAGCTAATGGTTTAATTTAACAGTTTGGTTCAGGTTAGCTAATGGTTTAATTTAGCAGTTTGGTTCAGGTTAGCTAATGGTTTAATTTAGCAGTTTGGTTCAGGTTAGCTAATGGTTTAATTTAGCAGTTTGGTTCAGGTTAGCTAATGGTTTAATTTAGCAGTTTGGTTCAGGTTAGCTAATGGTTTAATTTAACAGTTTGGTTCAGGTTAGCTAATGGTTTAATTTAGCAGTCAAAACAGTTTGGTGCATGTTAGCTAATGATTCAGTTTGGCAATTTAAATAGGATCAGTTTAGCTAATAGTTAAGATAAGCAGTGAAAACTTTTTACTATAGGTCACCTAATGGCTTAGTTTAGCAATTAAAATAGTTTAATTGAGGTCAGCTAATGGTTTAGTTTAGCAGCTTGTTTTAGGTTCACTTTTTAGATTTAGGAATAAAAACTGTTTTATTTCTGTAGCTAATGGTTTTTTAAATCAGCAGCTCAAGACTCCGTAAGAACAGGACAAAGATCAAAACGGTATCTGAAGGTGAAGGGCTCATTAGAAAGGTTCTAGGGATTGTTCTGAGGCAGGTGCTCTAGAATGACTAATTCTTTCCAAACAGAGTTCGGTAAATCTTTTTGTATTTTTCCGGATCGCAGAAACTCAGAATACTGCAGAGTCAGTTTCTTCCAGCGGCTGATTGATGCTCTGAGTTTCTAAGAATCGGCTGAAAGTATGAGCGCTGCTGCAGCTTCCCTCCTGCTCGTCCTACATCTGTGCTCCTGCAGGAGACGCCTGCAGAGACTCCGCCAGAGGAACAGATTCTTCCTCCACCTCCGCTGGCAGCCGGCCGGCCTCGTCCCTCCGTGTTATCGTGAGCGTTGGCGGGCGTGTGCGACGCCCCGCCGCCTCTTTATGTTTGCCCCGTTTCCCTCCAGCGAACATCGGATGTAACAAAACCAGAGGACAAAATAAGAACATTACTTTTTAAAGACGTGTCCTGAAGACGGGAGACGGTGATGCGCGCTGACAGCGGCTGCTAATTGGAGTAAATTAATTTACCTCGGGCGCCGATGTTCGCACAAAGCGCCGCTCGCCGCGTGAATAAGTGATGATCGGCAGCGGCCGTATAAGCCCCGACTTTTTGAATCATTTAACGCCGCAATCTGCTAATTAGCGGGGAGAAAAGCCAGCTTTCAGCCACAATTAAGATGGGCCTCTGTCAGTCAGGGGGGTGGGGAGGCAGAGGGAGCGCTTCATTTATTCATCCTCTGAGCAGATGCTGAGTGCAGTGGGGGTTTGGATGCAGGGATGGAGAGGGAGCTCTGGGATCTGGAGGGGGTTGGCGTGCGGTTGGTCGGAAGTTTTCAGCTCCTCTCCTCGTTGGGCCTCGGAGGAGCAGCGAGGAGCAGCGAGGAGGGCCGCCACCAGCCCAAACAAAGCCCAACAAAAGAGCTGAAGTGTGAGGCGGGAGGGTGGAGGAGGGCGGTGTTTAGCTTCTCACGCTGGGAGGGTGTGACACGCCGAGTGTTAACCGGTTGTACAGCCTGAAGGTCAAACACGCCGCCGCAGGTTCCTCAGACGCCGCCGCCTGGCAAACATCCAGCCGAGCCGCTCACAGCGTTTATTAGAGATCCTCTGGAAACGTCCTGGTCACTGCAGCTGCTGGAGGTTTGACTTTTAGACAAGTTTACTGTTAGTCACCCTTTGGTTAACCCTCATGTCGCTCTGCCGGTCAATCTGACCGATTTAAAGTTTGAAAATGTGGGAAAATAATATATATTTTCACAGTGAAACTTCTGATGTCCACATTTTCAACATTTTCGGGAAATTTTTGAATTTTTTTGTGGAAAAATAGAAATGTTAAAAATGTTTCTTAAGAACATTCACATAAAAATCAACCAAAATTTCGCTGGATTTTGTTTTAACTTTTTTTCTGAATATTCTTTAAGAAATATCAGAAGTTTTACTGATATATACGGAATCACTTTAGATATTTTTACTCATTTGTTGAAATTATTTACAAGAATTTTCTTGCCAAATTTGGGGGATTTTTTAAAAAAAAATTTAAAAGGAAATTTTTAAGAAACTATTGGAATTTTCTTCCTGAAGGTTTTGCAAATTTTCAGAAATTTAGGGAATTTTTTGCAGAATTTTGGGACTTTTTCAGACAAGGAAACAGTATTTTTTAGTGCCTGTAAATGAAGACAACAGGAGGGTTAAAGGCAGGTTTCTTTTTAAAAATCACCAAATTAACTTCATTTATCAGCCAGAAAAGTGCTGAACTCAAATCTGACTTGATCCTCCTGTAATATCCAGAACTTTACTACTTCTTTGTACCATTCACATTGTCTTTTATTTCTCTTGCAGTGTTTTATTTTGGACATTTTTGAACTTCTTATTTTGAGCCCTGCACAAGAATTCCAATGTGCCTCAACTGTGTTTCCAGAGAGAAACTAACTCCAACCTGCTGGATGAATAAGTAAAGTCAGCACGGCTCAGAAACAGAACAGAGGAGGTGGTTGTTGGAGATCCATCCGGCATGGAGGAACATCTACTGATGAACAGAGGAGACACTTGTGTCTTTCTGTCTCATTTTGTGGTGTTCTGTGTCTCATTTGTGTCCCATTTGTGTTGTTTTATGTCGTTTTGTGTCTCATTTTGGTCACTTTTTTTGCATCTTTGGCATATTTAGTCTCATTGTGGTCATTTTTGTGGTTTCATGTCATCTCCAGTCTTCTCCTCTCTCCTCTGCTCATCATCAGTAGATGTTTCTCCATGCTGAATGGATCTCCAACAACCACCTCCTCTGTTCTCTGTTTCTGAGCCATGCTGACTTTATTTTATGGGTGATGAGTGAGAACGTCGCCTTGTTTTTGGTGAACATTCACATGACGTGTGATTTTGATGAAACATCTCGAGTTTTAAGCTCAGAATTGGTTCATTTTACAAACGGAACCTCACCGATGATGCGTTCATGGACTGTGGGAAAGTTGGAGAGCCTTCTGTTTGGTTCATTTTGGTGATTCCTTTAATCAGACTGTGTGTTTTAAACCGGACGGAGCTTCAGATGGATCTACTAATGGACAGTTGAAGCAGTGATTCAAAGATGGCGGCTGCAGTAAAGCGTGGGACGCTGCTGTAAACAAACGGCGTCGTAAATCAGCGTACAGTGGAAGGAGGGTTCAGGGATCTCCGCCCAACATCGCCTCAGCCTCATTACGACACGCTTTCCTGGCGACCCGGTCAATTTATTCACGCTCAGGCCCGCCGAGTCCTGCCCCGGACATCCGGCGCCGAGCATGATCACTGCTCAGCACCGAGACTTGGAGATGAGCGGCGGGCCGGAGGTGATGAATATGTTAAAACGGGAAGCCCCGAGGATTTATGTCCGACACGGAGCTGGGAATGTATGCATGGAGGGCCGGTGTTTATGCAGAACAACCCACCGCTGATTATTTATGGACTACAGGAAGTCCCAACCTGCAGGACAAACAGTCCGGAAAGTAAAAAATAAAAGATCCAAGTCATGTCCAGAGGTTATTAATCCTGTTTTAACCCTTTTATGCATGAATTATTTTTTAATAAATAGTTTCTTTTATTATTATTATTATTGTTATTATGTAAAAACTCATTCTAAAACGTGTCTGAGTAAATAAAACATCTCAAAAAATGTCTTAAATGAATACAAATTCCAATAAATAAATAAATTAGCCCAAAACAGATCAAAATGGTTAAACTATTCAATATAAAATATTTAAGAAAAAAATTAAGAAATTAATCAAATGTCAAAAAATATAATTGTCATATAAATACATATTAATTCAATAAATAAATTATAAAAATTCTAAAACAAATCTCAAAATGATTAAAAGGTTTTTATAAAATAATAAAATAATTGATAATTAATAAAATGTCGAGTGAAGTGGTTAAAATATTTTAGAAAAAGTCAAAAGATGCAACATAATTAATCAAATGTCTGAAAACATCAGACCCTTTAATAAAATATCACAAAATCATAAATTATCTGAAAGAAATATCACAAGGGTTAAAATATTTTTAAGAAACGTAGAAACAATTAAGAAATTAATCAAATGTCTAAAAAATATCAGACTCATATTATTAAATAACCACATGTATCAAATAATTACACTAATAAATAAATAATTAAAAATAATGATCAAAATGATTAAAATGTATTTATAAAATGTCTAAAAAAGTATAGAATAATATAATTGAGAATTAATAAAATGTCTGAAAAAAGTCAGACTCATATTAATAAAATATCCCAAAACAACAAATGAACCCAAAGATCTCATCAGTGATTCAAAGATTTTATAAAATGTCAAATTCATAGTAAAAATTATCACAAAATAATAATTTATCCCAAAAATATCAAAATGGTTAAAATATTTTATAAAATGTAAAATAAATAAATGAAGAAATAATTTAAATATGAACATCAAAATGATTAAAATGTATTTACAAAATGTTTGAAATATATATAAAATAAAATAAAAATAAAATAAAATCAGGCTCATATTAATGAAAAATGTCACACAATTAAAAAAACTATAAATTATTCAAAAATTATAATAAAAATGATTAGATAGATATTAATCAAATGTCTAATAAAACATCTGCATCAAATGTTTAGAAAATAATATAAAATGACACAAATCATAAAATGTCCCCAAAAGATTTTTAAAAATGAATAAAATGTTTCTAAAATCTCCAGAAAAATGAGTGAAATATTTGTTTTCACTCTTTGGAATCATTTTTTCTCCAGTAATTTTGCCTTTTTATGTAGTTATTCAGTATTTTTTAGGTTCTTTTTTACATCTATTTGCAGCGATTTTGTGTCTGTTATCATTTTGCATGTTTTTTGTTGTTTTGTGTGTCCTCGTAGTCATTTTATGTGTCTTTGTCGTCATTTTGCATCTTTTTGTAGTCATTTTTTGCAGTTGTTTTGTCCATTGGTCGTCACTTTTTGTCTTTTTCTGTTTCTGTTTTGTTTTATTAGCCTCGTAGTGATTTTGCATGTTTTTGTGGTTGTTTTCTGCCCATTTATATTGTTTTGTGTTGTTTCTGTTGTTGTTCTGTGTGTACTCATTTTATGTCTCTTTTTGTGGTTGTTTTGTGTACTTTCGTACTTGTTTCGCATCCTGTCACATATTTTTGTCCCTCTGTGGTCAGTTTATGTGTTTTGGTGTCATTTTGTCCATTTTTGAAACAGTTGTGTCTCTTTAGTCATTTTGTGTTTCTGGTTTTAGCTTTCTGTCTGTTTGTGTTGATTTTGTGTCTTTTGTGGAGTTTTGTTTGGTCTTTCTGTGGTCATTTTGGAGTATTTTTCATCTTCTAGTGATTCATCGGCCGATTTTTGTCTCCAACCCAAAGATCTTTGGTTTTCTGTCACACAGGAGGAAAAAACAGAAAATGTTCGCGGTGAAGAAGCTGCAGTGACACAACGTAGGAGTTTTTCGATATAAAACAGCTGAAGATCAGTTAAACAGTGGAATCGATGAAGAGTTTCAGCTCCAGGAGCTTCTTCTGCTCAGGTTTCAGCTGAGAATCCTCTTTTATCTGCTGCTCTGGACCAGAGCCAGACCAGCGGAAGTATGAAGGTGTCAGTCAGACTCCTGATCCTGGATGGTTCTCTGTTGGTTTGGCAAACGCTGGCTCCCCCCCTCCCCTTCCTTCAGAGCTCTTTCACTTTGATCTGAAAGTCTTTGCAGCCTCATTGACTGTAATGAGATCTGGAGAATCCGTGAGGACGGCGGGGATTTGACGCCGAGCCGAAAAACTCCGGCCGGGGAATCGGCGGCGGGCACAAACAAAATCGAAAGAGGAGCGAGGAGGAGGAGGAGGAAGATCTCAGATGGCTTGGCAGGCGGTTTGCCTTCACCCCTCCCTCCCCCTCCTCCATCCCGCCGTTAATTTCCCCAACGTCGGCGCTCGGGGCTGGAGGGGGAGCCGAGGCTGGCACCGAGGCTGCTGGATGTTTCTGCGGCGGCTCCCCAGACGAGGAGGCGGCGCTTCTGTAATCTCACCAGCTGACTGCCGTCCAGTCCATTAATCAGCCAGTCAAGGTCTGAGCGGCCCGGCGGACCTGAACGCACCCCGAGGTGGAGGAGGAGGCGACCGCCGGGTCGGGTCAAGGAGACGACGTTCACAAACCTGCCGTCCGTTAACCTGCGGCCAATCAGCAGGCAGAACACGGCTTCATAGAATCACAGCTTTAAAACACCCAAACTGCTCTTCAGGCCTCAAGAAAACCTTTCTGCTTCCACATCACTTCACAACGATAGTGTCTTTGTGTCGTTTTGTGACTTTTTGTTCTTCTTTTGTGTCTTTTGTGGTTCTTTTAGGTCTTTTGTAGTCGTTTTAAGGTCATTTTTTTGTCATTCTGCATCTTTTTTTCAGTAATTTAGAATTTTTTTGAAGTCATTATGGGTGTTTTTGAGGTCATTGTGTGTTTTTACAGTTGTCTTTTGTCTCCTTGTAGTCGTTTTGCATCTTTTTTGTAGTTTTCTGTCTTTTGCAGTATCTGTTTTGTTTTTTTTACAGTGGTTTTGTGTTGTTTTGTTGTTTTTGTTGTTTAAGGTCATTTTATTGCCATTTTGCATCTTTTTGAAGGGATTTGCATCTGTTTTAGTTGTTTTGGGTCTATTTGTAGTAATTTTGCACCTTTTTGAAGTTTTTGTAGTTACTGTGTGTTTTTTGGGTTGTCTTACGTCTCTCTGTTGTCATTTTGCAGTTGTTTTAGGTCATTTTGTTCTCAGTTTGCCTCTTTGTGGGGTCATTTCAGATCTTTATGTAGTCACTGTGCGTTTCTTGAGGTTTTGTGTGCCTGTGTGATCATTTTCCATCTTTTATTTTGCATCCGTTCAGTTTCCGTTTGCATCTTTTGTGGTCATTTACAATTTCTTTGCAGTCGTTTTGTGTATTTTTGCAGCAGTTTGTACTTTTTCTAGTGGTTGTGTGTGTTTTTGGTGTTCTTGTGTCGTTTTTGTGTCAGAAATATGAAAACATTTTCAGTGAAACACAAAAACTCTGACTGAGACCATTAAATACCAATCAGGTCCAGTTCTGCCTCCTTAGCGATCAGAGGCGTCCAACAACCTGCCTGACTGAAAACAACACAACAGCCAGCCCAGTTCATCCATTAGACTTAAAACCAAAACTAAAGATGCTATTCGACAATATCAGACAATTTTAAGGAGATTCTGGATTTTTTTTAGTAAAAGTTTAAATAAAAATTTCTGACACAAAGTCTTCCAATCTTTTGTCGCTTATTGATGCATTTTACAGCCACAACAGAACATGTTGGTCAAACATTAATCCAGAGTCATCACTGCATTATATCTTCTTTAAAAAAAACATTAGTGTTCATTTGATTTTTGGCTGCTTTACTTCAGCTGTCAGGCCCCCCCACCTCCACCCAGCTGGCAGTTCTTCCTCCTTTTCCCTTATTAGGGCATCAGTGAGGTGTGTGCTCTGTGATTGGATAATCAGCTGATCACCTGCAGCAGGAAGTGGTTTCACCTGTCTGCTGCCATCACCTGTCATAAAAGAAGGTTCAGGTTGATGCTGGAGCTTTTCGCTGTTCAGTCGGTCGACTCAGAACAGCCTTCTTCTGATTCTGCTGTTTTGCTCGTTTTAATCTGTCTGTTGCCACTTCCTGTCTGAACCTTGGCATCTGTTGGGATTTTACAGCCATTTCGCATTTGTCTAGTTGATTTGTGTATTATTGCAGTCATTTGTGGTGCTTTTGCATGTTTTATAGTTTTGTGTCTTTTTGTTATTTCATATTATTGTCATTTTGCGTCTTTTTGGAGTCAGTTTATGTGTTTTTGTAGTCATTGTGTGCTTTTGCAGTTTTTCTAATTCTGTGTTTTCTGTAGTGGTTTTGTTTGTATTTATTCTTGTTTTGTGTATTTTAGTCGTCACTGTACATCTATCACAAGAGTTTAGAATTTTCTGACCTCATTTTGCCTGTTTGTGGCTCTGTTACAGGTTTTTGTACTTGTGCACCTGTTTTTGTGTCTCTTTGGTCATTTTGCATCTTTTTGGTCTTTTGTAGTCATTGTGTATTTTTTCAGTGTTCTGTCTTTGTGCTCATTTTGCATTGTTGTGCTTTTGTGTGTCTTTTATAGTTTTGTGTCTTTCAGTAGTCATTCTGCATCTTTATGTGGTCATTTTGCATTTCTTGTCTTCTGTCTTTGTAATTTGTTTTGTGTCTTTTTGTGCCCGTCTTCCATCTCTTTGGTGTTTCGTTAGACCTTGTAGTTTATGGTATTTCAGACATAATTGTATGTTTGTCTATAACTGTTTCGTATTTGTCATTTTGCGTCTTTTTCTAGTTCTGTTGTGGGTTTTACTTGGTTTTGCATTTGGTGTTTGTGTCTTTATGGTAATTTGCATCTTTTTGTAGTTGTGTGTTGCTGCAGTCGTTTTGGATGTTTCTGTGCTCGTATAGCATTTTTTGGCAGTCATTTTGTGCATATTTGAGCCACTTTGGTTCTTTTTGTAGTCAGTTTTGTGCCCCTTTTGATTCGTGTTGCACCGTTTCATAGATGTTTCTCATTGGATTTTTATGTAACGTTTTGCTCTGGTACTTGACGCCGGGTCAAGGAGACAATGTGTTGTCTTTAAAACAATTCTAGAAGTGAAGCATTATCATGTGCTGTTTTGTGGTCATTGTGCGTTTTTGGCAGCAGTCTTGTCATTTTGCATTATGTTATTGAGGGTTTGTTTTTGTATGAGTTCTGCATCTTTTTGTTGTTTCTTTGTTGGCATTTTGCGTCTTTTTGTAGTTTTGCCTTTCCTGCACTCTTGTCCTTGCTAATCTATTTTTTTTTTTTTTTTTTTTGTCGGTGTTCTGCAGCAGGAAGTGGTTTCACCTGCCTACTGCCATCACCCATCATAAAAGGTTTGGATCAACGTCGGACTGTTCCTGTTCAGTAGGTCGACTCAGACCAGCCTTCCTCTGATTCTGCTGTTTTGCTTGCTTTAATGTCTCCTTTGCCACTTCCTGTCTGAACAGCTGGTTCAGATGATCTCCACCATCACCTGTCGGGATTCCTGATGCTGTCATCATTCCCCAGAAACTGTCATCGAAGTCCTAGTTCTGGTTTCATGCTGTAGCTTTAAGCTTTTAACTCTAGTGTAAATTGTGCTTCTTGGTTGTGTAGTTGCACCAGAGTAGTTTGTTCATTCTGTCACTTTACTTACCGTTGCTTCCTGTGTTTAGCGTAGCTGCTAATGAGTGCTTTGTGATCATGTTTTGTGCATTAGCTTTAGTCTCCCTGCTAACTTTCAGAGCCCAGCGACGCTCGGTTCTGGTTAGTTTCCGTCTCCCTCTACTTAAGTCTGCATAGTGTTTGTACTTCCCAGACTGAATTATTGTACTATAATTCTCAGTCAGTCCCATAGTTATCGCCATTGTACCTTATTTGCAGTCCTTACCCTTTAACTCTGATTATTCATTGTGCAATAAACTTTTAAACTCTACCATGTGCTCTGCTTTTTCCTGTGACATAAATTGAGCCAAAAATGAAAATAAAGCTTATGCATCTCTTCCCAGTGAGACTCACTGTTTAATACCACAGCTAACTGCTTTTTTTTTTTTTTTTTTTCTACTGCTGGTTAGTTTCTGTTATCTAGGTGCAATGGCTAGCTAGTTTCTGCTGTTGGCAAGGTGCAACTGCTGGCTAGTTACTGTAGTTTACTATTGTTGGCTTGCTACTACTGTTCCCTAGTGTATGCTGTGAATTGCTGTCCGTGTAATCTTCCATTCAAAATAAAGTAGCTGGTAATATTAAAAGATGACATTGATTAGAGTTGCTAGTTTATCTAGCTGCTGTGGTTAGCTAGTCTCTAGTGTCGGCTAGGTGCTGCTATCAACTGATAGCTAACTGCTGTTTCCTGGTGTCCACTGTTAGCTATATGCTACTGTTTGCTAGCTGCTGTCCCGCTAATCTTCCATTCATGTAGCTACTGTTGACTTTCATGTCTCTGTAGTCATATTTGTTTTAAACCGGTGTTTTTGTCCTTGTATGCATTTTTGTGGTCTCTGTGTAAGCACTACATTTTTTATTTTTTTTTATTTTGCTGTTTTGTGTCCACTTGTTTTGCGTCTTCAGTGTTTTTGTGCATTTTGACAAATACAAAACTTGGACACTAAGGCTACGTTTATACGAGGACCATCTTAACAGAAAACGCAAAAGTGGCGTCTTGTCGTTTCACGTTTAGACGAGCGGTTTTGAAGGAAATCTGCGTATATACGGTGACTCTATAGTGTGTGGAATTCGATTGGATATGCATGCCAGGCAGCTGGGTGGTGCTGTGATAAAACTCTGCCATGTCTACGTGCATGCATACTATCTCCCTTTTCGGATCTCCGCCGCAGTAAATGTTCATGAATGGAATCTGTACAGATTCTGTACGTTTGTTGGTACGACTCCTGTAGTGTACATAGAGCTGCCAGAGTTGCTTGAAGGTACGAAGGATGGAAATAATCACACATCTTTGTTTACGTCCTTGTACCGGCCGGCAAACCAAAGCACGTATGTGACGTAATCGTATACGCGACGTGGTCAGATCTCGGCAAAGTTTTGCTGTTTAGACGGAAACGTAACGGCAGAGCGTTTTCTACTTTTCCACTCTGGAGGCCGGTTTCAAATTTTTGCTTTTTTTAAGCCCCAAAACGCCGTCCTCATATAAACGATAGGGTGTTTTGTTGAAGTAATTTGACGTTTTTACCTGCAAGCGTCCTCGTGTAAACAGAGCCTAATGCTAGCAAAAAAACAAACACTGGTGTTAGCTTACTTCAGGGGTTAGCTAGTGATGCTAAAAGTCCCTTTAAACAGGGAAACTCTGACCCTGTTGGTCATTTAATGAGCGGTCATTTTACTGTTTTAACCCATTTGATTATCGGATTTTAGCAGTCCATTGGTAATAATACACAAATCAATAGTTCTATTTGTGGTTGTTTTGCATCTTTCTGATTTTCTTCTGAATGTTTTTTGGTGGTTTTGTGACTCTTTGTAGTTGTTTCTGAGGTTCTTTTGCATGTTTTTTTGGAGGTTTTGTGTATTGTGGTTCCTTTCGATTGTTTCGCATGTGTTTTGGTGGTTTGCATCTCTTGGCGATGTATTTTAACTTTGTGGTTGTTTTGCTTGTGTTGTGGTGGCTTTGTGTATTATTGTGGTTCTTTCCTGTCTTTTGTAGTTCGTTTGATGCTTTCTGTTGGTTTTGTGACTCTTGTTGGTTGTTTTGTGTCTTTTTAGGGGTCTTTTACATTTGCAGTTGTGCTTTTCTGTATTATTGTGGTTCTTTTCTGTCCTTTTGCTTTTGTATCTTTGGTGGTGGTTTTGCGTCTCTTTGACATATTTTCTGTCTTTTTCTGGTTCTTTTGTTTTTTTGATGGTTTAGTATCTGTGCCATCGTTGTGCCTGTTTGCAGTTTCTTTCAGCCTCTTGGTGGTTGTTTTGTGTATTTTTGTGGTGGTTTTTTGTAGTGGTTTTGTGTATTATTGTGATTGTTGTTTTTTTAATTTCGCATCTTTTGATCGTCTTAAGATGACTGTTTGCAGCGGTTGTGTTGCATCTTTTTGTGGTTCTTTTGCATGTTTTGCGGTCATTTTACGTCTATTTGCAATTTTGTGTTTCTTTGTAGTTATTCTGTGCGGTAAAATTTTCTGAAACTCGGTCCTCCGGCTGCTTTGACGTGACGGTAAAACATCGGCTACATGAGGTCACAGTTTCAGAGGAATCGTATGAAGGTCAAAGTGTGGAGGTCTGGAACGGTCTTTCTTCTTGAACTGGATGTTAAACGTAGACTCACCTCCTCCTGTCTTCTGTCCTCGCATCAGAGGAAGTCTCTGTGCTGCACTTCATTTATTGCTAACAAGCGTGTAAATAATTGGGGGTAAATCCGACCCCGAGGTCTTCGGTTAAATTATTTTTCTCTTCGGGGGTCTGAAGTCGCTCAGGACTGAATCCCATCAGCTCAGAGGCTTCGCGACCTTCATCCTCCACCTTCAGCTTCTGTGGTCACAAGTCTGTTGGTTGGTTTGGTTTCCGTACGATCCGCTGACGGTCAGGAATCTGATTTACACGCAGCTCTGTAGGAAACTCCGTAAGCCTCCTGCTTCGTCTGTTTTTTCTCCCAGATGTTTTTGCCTCGAGTACGTTAAATATTCTGAACGTTGTGTTTTGGGCTCCACATATTCTAGATATTTAACTATTTCTCTGTTTACAACCTCTACAAACCCAGCAAGACGTTTAGTTTTATTTCTTTCATTCAGTGTTTCTCTCGTTTTGTGTCTTAGACATTTTAGTCTGTCATTTTCTGTCGTGTTTTTGTTTTTTCTGCACCTACTGCAGATATTTAGATATCTCCAGACTTTTCCAGTCTGGAGCCTCGAATCCACATTTAACATGATTCCAAGAGTCCACAGCTGTTAGCAACGACGGAGGCTCCACATACTACAGATATTAACCATCTCCAGTCTTTTCCTCTCTCCTCTGTTCATCAGTAGAAGATGTTTCTCCATACTGGATGGATCTCCAACCAACAAGTCCTCCAATTCATACGACCGCATCGGTCGTTTGCACCGTGCACCGGAATACGACCTATGCGGTCGTATGAACGTTTGCGCCCCTACGGGGAAAATGAACGCATTACGGGATTTAATTCGCGAAACGGCTTTTCCGTCGCAAAACAGCTTTTTTCTCACTTTCCCAACACGTTTTTAGGGTTATGGTTAAGGTTAGGGTTAGGGATAGGGACAGGGATAGTGTTAGATAAAAGTTTGTTCATGGTGACGTTTCACCTGCGACTCCAGAGTGTCGATATTTACTCAACCGCCAGAGGTCGCATAGTCAAAACGTAACACTGGGTCGTAATACCGGCGTGTACAGACGACCTATGTGGTCGTTTTTGGTTTGAGGACAGGCTCTCTCCAACAACTACCTCCTCTGTTCTCTGTTTCTGAGCCGTGCTGACTTTATTTATTCATCCACTAGGTTGGATTTTCCTTCACACACTGCCTGCAATTCAACCTGAAAACTCAGAATTATTCCTTGTCAGTTGGAGAATCAGTTGGAACGATGAGGGAAGAACTGTATTTTTTACAGAATGTGGCAGCAAATTTTTAAGTGAAACGTATAGAACGTGTTTTTTAATGAAATATCATGATTTAAACAGATTTATCTTAAATTTTTGTGATACGTTTGAGGACCGCCTGTTTTTTCAGTTTCTGGACGATGTATGGAGTCATTCTGTTTTGTTTTTTTTCCTCATGAGCAGGTTTCAGGTTCAGAAACTGTTTTTGCTGCTGTTCAGAAAAGAGACTGACGTGAGCTGAACGTCACCTGAACTGAGAACCTCTGGACGCCTCTGGTTTAATTAAAACAGTGCATGAGGAGGAGAGGTCATTAGCGGGGAGCAGATGGGGCCCCGGTTGCCATGGAGACCCTCCTCGTTGTTTACGACGCCGCTCTTTGTTCGCCGGAACGAGCGGACGTGCGTCTCCCTGCACTCGGCCCGACATCAGGCCCGGTCCGTGGAAACTACCTGAAGATGTGATTACGGGGTCACGTCCCCGCCGGACGCCGCCGCCGTGCCCCGCAGCCTCACGCTTGTCTCACATTCCTTGGGAGGAAGCTGCGGAGTTCGGACGCCGCAGGACAAAAAGGATGCGGCAGAAAAACACCCGAGGTGAAGATTTAAGAGGTCAGAGCCGGAGTCAACCGGAGTCGTCCTCCCACGCTCCCCACCGACATCCATCTTTAATGTAAAAACCTCCAACAGAACAACGGCTCTTCCCCCGGCGACGGCCCGCTCTAATAATTAGCCGGGGGTCATCATTTTTTGATAAGGAGAGAGGCAGAGGCGGTCGCAGGGACGCATTTCATTTGCATCATCGCATGTTAATGCGGCGTCTCCCGGCGGCGCAGGTCAGCCGGTCGCTGCCGGTAATTAGCTCCAATCCCTGTCGCACCGTCCAAGATATGGAGGGCCGGGAGTGCCACGATTCACATCTGATGGCACAAGATTCAAAACGACAGGCCGCTTTTTACGCAGCCAGAAATCAGCACTCAAAGTATAACGGCACTTTATATGCAGTCAAACCTGGCAGGACATTAATTTTGGGGGGGGGGGGGATGAAGTGCCAAAAAAATACTTCGTACAGCGCTGTAATCACAATGAAACTTTTTAAACCATCAAAAGTGTTCTAGAGGCGTTCTACTTACGAGAGTCAAAACCTCACAAAATGCAGTTTATTTATGCTGTCAGAATTCAAATGTCCCCAGAAAAATGTTTCTATGGCACTTTAATCACAATGGAACTTTTTAAACCATCAAAATGCAAAGAATACACTTTCAAAAATGCTCTAATCACTTTTAGAACATCAAATGTTGGAAAAGCGCCAATTTTTTTCTAATTAGAACGATACTTTACACATTTTTCTACTGCGCAATGGAACGTTTTAAACCTTCAAAAGAAGTCCAAATCTGGAATAGCACAACTTTATTTTGCCATAAATTGCCAAAAAACATTTCTTTTTAAGGCACTCTAATGATGATGGCACTTCTTAGACCATCAAAAAACGCTCCTTTTTACAGAATTTTAGTTACGGCACTTTTTTGCAGTCCAAATCTGGTTTAACACTACCGGTACTTTATTTTGCCATAAATTTTAATAAAAGGTCCTTTTTATGGCATTCTAATCACAAAAGCTGGAAAAGTGCTTCTTTTCACAGCGCTCTAACGAGAACGGTACTTTTTACGCTGTCAGCAGCCGGAAAGTTTAGATTTTTACACTATTCCAAAGAAAATGTCGTCAAAGGTAAAAGCATCACATTTTAAAATTAATCTTTTAGAACCATTTAAACCTCAGAACATCAAAGTCAGAAAAAGTGCTGCTATCTCTGACACTCTAATCACAAGGCAACTTCTTAAGCCATCCAAAGTTAACAAAGCGGCACTTTTTCCCCCCATTTTAATAAAAGTGCTACTTTTTACTCAAAAAAAGTTGGGAAAACACAGCTTCTTAAGTCATCAAAACGCTTTTTACAGCAGCAGTACTATTTAACACAGTCTAAACCTGCAGAACAGCACTTTTTGCAGCGTCAGCAGTTGAAAAAGTGCTGCTTTTCATGATGCTCTAATTAAAATGCAGTCAAATTCTGACACAACAGTGCTTCTGATGCTGTCAGATGCCAGAAAAAGTGCCGCTATTTCCACCCTCTAATAACAATAGCACTTTATCACAATCAAAACCGAGAGGAACTTCGATTTTTACATTTTTTTATAGGAAAAAAGTGGCAATAAAGTCCTGCTTTCTATGACACTATAATGTAGAATGTACTACAACACAAAAATTTTTATGCAATCAAAAGTTTTTTAAAAAGTGCCCTCCAAATGCACTTTCTATGATGTCAAAAGCCAACAATCTGTACTTTTTACGGAGTCGAATGGACAACACCGCTTAATTTCTGTCAACATCTGAACAAATAGTCTTTTATTTAATTTTTTTTTACCGTGCTGTGATCCAACAGCACTTTTTAAACCATCAAAAACAAAAAAACCCACACATTTTCACAGCACTTTATTTAGAACGGTAGTTTTTAAGCAGTCAAGACCAGACGTAAGAGCGATTTTTACACCGTCAGCAGCTGAGAAGGTGCTGCTCTTTTCACTTCTGATTACGCTGTTCTTTAAGCAAAGACACGAAACTGCCTTTTTTACACTGCTCTATTGAAGACTGATGCAGCGCTGCTTTTCACGTCGTCAGAGGTTGAAAAAGTGTCGCTTTTTACAGTGCTCTGATGATGATGCCCCTTTATATACAAACAGCATAACTTATGCTGTCAGCAGCCAAAAAAATCACACACTCTAAAGAAGACTGCACTTCCTTTGACATCGAAAACCAACAATCTGCACTTTTTCCTGTGTTGAGAATGCCGCTCTATAAAAATGCAACTTTTTACCCAAAAAATGTGACAACACTGCTTCTTATGTTGTCAGAAGCCGAAAAGGTGCAGTTTTTTTGTGATGTTCTAATTAAAATGCAGCTTTTTATTCAATCAAATCCTGACATAACAGTACTTTTTAAGCCATCAGCAGCTGAAAAAATGCTTTTTTTCACCACACTGTAAAAAACTGCACTTCCTTTGACATCAAAAGCCGACAATCTGCACTTTTTACGCAGTCGAGATCGCCGATTTATCAAACCTCGTGTCGTCCTGCAGGTCAAAATTGACCCGTTTGAAAATGTGGAAAAAAATATATATTTTCACAGTGAAACCTCTGATGTACACATTATCAACATCTTAAGAACATTCACATAAAAATCAACCAAAATCCCGCAAAATTCACTGGATTTTAATAGAAATTTTACTGATATATATGTAATATGTAATCACTTTAGATATTTTTAGGATTATTGAAAGATTTTTACTCATTTTTTGAAAATATTTACAAAAATTATCGTGCAAAATTTGGGGGATTTAAAAAAAATAAGTTTTAAGGGAAACTTTTAAGGAATTATTGGAATTTCAACCTGTCCTCCAATTCATACGACCGCATCGGTCGTTTGCACCGTGCACCGGAATACGACCTATGCGGTCGTATGAACGTTTGCGCCCCTACGGGGAAAACGAACGCATTACGGGATTTAATTCGCGAAACGGCTTTTCCGTCGCAAAACGGCTTTTTTCTCACTTTCCCAACACGTTTTTAGGGTTATGGTTAAGGTTAGGGTTAGGGATAGGGACAGGGATAGTGTTAGATAAAAGTTTGTTCATGATGACGTTTCACCTGCGACTCCAGAGTCTCGATATTTACTCAACCGCCAGAGGTCGCATAGTCAAAACGTAACACTGGGTCGTAATACGGGCGTGTACAGACGACCTATGTGGTCGTTTTTGGTTTGAGGACAGGCTCTGGAATTTTCTTCCTGAAGGTTTTGCAAATTTCAGAAATTTGGGGAATTTTTTTGCCGAATTCTTGGATTTTTTTCAGACAAGGAAGCAATATTTTTATGGTGCCCATAATTGAAGACAACAGGAGGGCTAAAATGCAATTTATTACACGAAAAAACCCAACACAACACTGATTCTTACATCGTCAGAAGCTGAAAACGTGCTGCTTTTTATGACAACGTGCTTTTTTTCCCTCCCCGTCAGAAGGTGAAGACGCTCTGTCTGAGGCATGAAAAGCAGGTTTTTAACGGAGGAGATTTCTGGCACTTTTTGCCTCCCGTACTGAAATATTGAGAGTAGCCGAGCGACGCCGGCGGTGGGTCTCAGATCAGCAGAACGACTCACCGCTGCGAAGAGCCGCTCGTTGCTTCGTTTGTTTGTTTGTTTGTTGCTGTGAGGTGAGCGAACCTCAACAGGCCAAACAAACGGTAACTGAGAGAGAGAGGGGAGGCCTCGGGGCGAACACACACACACACACACACACACACACACACAGGACTTTTTACGTTGATCAGACTAAACCTGCATTTCTGAACATTAACAGCTGAGGTTTTTTTTTTTTTACTAAAATTTAAGGCTTTTATTTTGGTTCTGGTGCAGTTTGTCTGTAGATTTAAAATGAAGAACATTTAGAATAAAGTCTGGTTCTATAGATGTCTGTGATGAAATCATGAATTTGTGGTTTCAAACATTTCACCTAACTTTGGAACATTTTCAGTGAAGTCTGGTTCTACAGATGTTTTTTTCTTCTTTTATTTTGTTATATTTTCTGTTTATATGTATATATATATATATATATATATATATATGGTTGGTCGCGCAGACATCTACAGTATCAGACTTCATTCAAAATATCCCTAATTTAAGACCTATTTGCAGCTACAGGAGGACCAAGTGAAGTCAAGTGTAAAATCGTTAATATTTAGAATAAAGTCTGGTCCTATAGATCTCTGTACGGCATCTGTAATACCAGACTTCATTCTAATTTTACATCTATCTGTAGAACCACATGCCACTGACTAACATCAGGTCTAAAATCATTACTATTTTGACTGAAGTCTGGTTCAGTGAATTGTTTTTTCTGACTGTCCACTTTCTGTCTGGTGAAATCCAAAATGCCCGCCTGGTTCTGGTCCTGCATCCCCGATCATAAACGGCTCCTTCATATTGAAAAGCAGATAATAACTCCCAGAAAGCTCTTTTATTAGATCAAAGAAGGTTCATATAGGAACCTGCTGCATTATGTTATGAATATTAATTCACGGCTGGACGGCAGGAAGGAGACGGGGGAGCCGTGGTGGAAAACAAATTATTTGGAGGCAGCGATTACGACGTCCCCGGAGTGCAGAGGATGATATTAAAGTAATCTACGTGGCGAGGTGAGGATGATCGACGTCTAAATTAGTCCGACAAGAAGAAGGAGAGCGGCAACAACAGGAAGCTGTCGGAGGACAAAGAGCTCATTATGAGGCTGCAGGAACAGGAACAGGTTACAGCGTGTTCCTGGTCACGCGTGTCGCCGTGACGCGCCTTCATGTGACATCTGCACCAACACACACTCCAGTGGCTTCACTCCCAAAACACACACCTGAAGTACACACACCTCCACACACAGCTGCAGGAGTCGCTGAGAAACATCTGGAAGTGAGCACACATGTTGTATGTTTGCTCACCTTCACACGCGTGCAGCCAGCTGTGTGCAGCAAACCAGCAGCACTTCGTTTCCCAGAGGGCCGTGCTGCTGCTGAGGAGCTCCTCAGAGAAAACCAGGAAGTGAAGGCCGAGCGTCCGACTCCATCTGGACCAGAACACAGAGCCCAGCACCATGGCAACCACCGCCATGGCAACCACCTAGCATCATGTTGTTGGTTGCCATGGTGCTACTTGCCATGTCATTGGTTGCCACGGCCACCAACAGCATCTCAACCCTCAGAAGCTTACACCATGGGAACCAACAACTACATCCAACAGACAGCTTGGTGCCATGGCAACGAACAACATCCAACCCACAGACCTGACTGATGCCAGGGCAACCGTCACCATGGCAACCACCAACACGTCCAGCCGGTGGAGTTAAACTTGGCTGCAGACACAGAAGCGGTGGTTCTGTCCACATTTTAGGAGCACTGATTGGACGTCCTGCTGCATCTCCACCTCCTCCTCGTGTGTCTGAGCGGTGGGCCCCTAGGCTTTGTGGGTAATGTAGTGTTCAGTGTGTTTGACAGCCAAACACGCTCTTCCATGTTTACAGTCTGATTGCTTTAGGGAGCAGGAAATGTTTCGGCTCCATAAACCTGCAGGAATTTGTCAGCCTGAGCGTTTCCCACCTTTCCCACACCTCCGAGCCGCCGTGATGAAGTCACTGAGTTATCGTCCTCCAGCTGCAGCGTTATGGATTAGCTCGCTCCATTCACCCGCAGATTTACAGCCGCTGCTCGAACCAACGATAGCTTTAACACACAACACTAAAACCTGCCATCGGAGTTGAACTTGGCCCCGGACCAAACTCCATTGCACCTAATTAGATGTGATTGTGCAATCAAGCAGCACTAAATGGGCCCGGGTTCGAAGCCGCCCGGATCAGAAACGTCCTCAGCAAACATCCATTACAGCGCTGGAGGTTTCTGGCAGCGGTAATAAACTGTGACTTCCTGATGAAAAATGGAGCGTTTGGCTTCACGTCAGGAAACGACGAGCAGCTTCTCAGAGAGGCGTCACTCTGAACCGTTATCGAGCACCGGAGCAGAAAAAGGTCGTTTATGTTGGAGGGCCTCGTTCTGCCGAAACACCGGAACGTTCCTGCAGGGGCTCCGACCAACATCCCTCATTACTAACATGTTTTCATTGGAAGGAAAAAATCATCTGCATCAGCTTTTAGCAGATTTTTTCCATTTTAAATCCCTGCTGTGCATCATGTTCATACAGATAAACATCAGCTTCTCAACTGTGCTTTTTCCCTGCATTGTAAAAAAAAAATAAAATGTTTAAAAAAATCTTTTAGAAATCCATAAAAAATGTTTTTGAAAAATCTTCAAAAAACCTTTACAAAATCTTTTAAAATGTATTTTGTAAATCTTTTAAAAAAAACTTTTAAAAAATCTTTTTAAAAAATGTGTAAAAGAATCTTTCAAAAAATTTGTAAAAAACTTTAAAAATTCTTCTACAAAATTAGCAAAAAGTCTTGTTTAAAAATCTTCAAAAAAGCTTTAAAAATCTTTTAAAGAATCTTTTTAAAATTACTTTAAAAACTTTTTAAAAATCTATTTTAAAAATATTTGAAAAAAATCCTTTAAAATATGTAAAAAAAAATCTTCAAAAAATCTTTTAAAAAATCTTAAAATCTGGAAGCAATCGTGCCACAAAAATATATCTATAAAAAATACAAAAACCAAATATCAGTAAAATAAAACTGGTTAAAGCAGTAAAATTCTGTACTTTAACAACCACACACTTCAAAATAAGAACGTTTTATTTGTAAAAATACAGATTTTTTGATATTATTGACAGAATAGACCTGTTGTTATTTCACTGTTTTTTACTATAGAAACTTTATGGTTAAACATTGTCCAAGAGCAAATTTGTTTCTGAAAATACTAATTTTTGATATATTATCTGTCATTAAGAAAAAAAATAAGAAAATCTATCAAAAACAACAGTTAAACTATAAACAAAACTAATAAAAATAAAATATTTATAAAATATTTTCTTTATAATGAAAATACAGTAAAATGGTTTAATTTTTACAGTTGAACGCTGTCAAAATAATTTAGCATTTATGAAAGTAGCTATTTTTAATGTTGTTTAAAGTGTTTACTACTATTATTATTGTTTTATGTATTTTTTGCTTTTTACTGGTTATTTTCTGAAATTTAACAAAACTCTGTAAAAAAAAAATCTAAATCTGAAACCTCATATTTTAAGAAGTAAACAAGTTTGAGTCCAGCTTATATTACATTCTGATGTCATCGTCTTTTTGTTTTCTCTTAGAATCAGTAAAAGTTTCCTTCAGGTTTTGTTGAAAGCTGCTATGATGATGATGATGATGATGATCAGCTGCAGCTTTGTTTGGGAAGATGCAGAAATCTTATAAAACTTTATTGATCCTCCAGGTAAAATTCACGTTACAGCAGCTCAGATAAACAGGAGACACAGAAACAACAAGCAACTTTAACCCTCTGAACTCACTCCACTTTCTGGATGTCTTTATTTACTTCTGTTTCATTTTTCTTCACAGTGGCTCTTTTTTCACTTTAATATAAAGTCCTGCACCTGAAAACTGCACACCTGACGACCTCTCAGATATTTACTACGTCCTAGTGTTGGTGATAAGTTCTTTCTGACAATAACCTTTTGGTGTTGGTGACCTCTCTGTGTTGATAACTTCTTGGTGACGGTTACCTCTTCGACGTCACGCTGGTGGTTTCCTCTCAGTGTTGGATGTTGGTGACCTGTTGTTGTTGGTGACTTCTCAGTGATGGTGACCTGTTGGCGTTGGTGACCTCTGTAAAGGTAACCTCTTGGTTTTAATGACCTCTTGGTGGTGGTCAACTTTTAGTGACTTCCTTTGTTGATGATCTCTCGGTAATGATGCCCTGTAGATGTTCTTGACCTCTCATTTTTTGTGACCTATCAGTCTTCTTGGTGACGATGATCTCTTAGTGCTCGTTGCCTCTCAATGACCTCATGTCAATGGTGAAATCTTGGCTTTGATGACCTCTTGGTCATCATCACTTTTTGATGATGCGACCTCTCAGTTTTGGTGACCTCTAGGTGTTGATGACCTGTCTTTGGTAGTGAACTCTTTGTGTTGGTACCGTCTGGGTGTCAGTGACCTCTTGATGGTGATGACCTTTTGATGGCAGTGAACTCTGTGTTGATAACCTCTTAGTGACAGTGACCTCTTAGTAGTCTTGGCCTCTCAGCTACCTCTTGGTGTAGGTGTTATCTTGGTGTAGGTGACATCTTGGTGTTGGTGACCTCTTGGTGTAGGCGTTATGTTGGTGTTGGTGACCTCTTGGTAGTTGTGGCCTCATGGAGATGGTACTTTCTCGGCATTGTTGACCTCTTGGTGTAGGTGTTATCTTGGTGTTGGTGACATCTTGGTGTTGGTGACCTCTTGGTGTCGGTGTTATCTTGGTGTTGGTGACGTCTTGGTAGTTGTGGCCTCATGGAGATGGTACTTTCTCGGCATTGTTGACCTCTTGGTGTAGGTGTTATCTTGGTGTTGGTGACCTCTTGGTGTTGGTGACCTCTTGGTGTCGGTGTTATCTTGGTGTAGGTGACATCTTGGTGTTGGTGACCTCTTGGTGTAGGCGTTATGTTGGTGTTGGTGACCTCTTGGTAGTTGTGGCCTCATGGAGATGGTACTTTCTCGGCATTGTTGACCTCTTGGTGTAGGTGTTATCTTGGTGTTGGTGACATCTTGGTGTTGGTGACCTCTTGGTGTCGGTGTTATCTTGGTGTTGGTGACGTCTTGGTAGTTGTGGCCTCATGGAGATGGTACTTTCTCGGCATTGTTGACCTCTTGGTGTAGGTGTTATCTTGGTGTTGGTGACATCTTGGTGTTGGTGACGTCTTGGTAGTTGTGGCCTCATGGAGATGGTACTTTCTCGGCATTGTTGACCTCTTGGTGTAGGTGTTATCTTGGTGTTGGTGACCTCTTGGTGTTGGTGACCTCTTGGTGTCGGTGTTATCTTGGTGTTGGTGACCTCTTGGTGTTGGTGACCTCTTGGTGTCGGTGTTATCTTGGTGTTGGTGACCTCTTGGTGTCGGTGTTATCTTGGTGTTGGTGACCTCTTGGTGTTGGTGACCTCTTGGTGTCGGTGTTATCTTGGTGTTGGTGACCTCTTGGTAGTTGTGGCCTCATGGAAATGGTACTTTCTCGGCATTGTTGACCTCTTGGTGTCGGTGTGTGTCGACGGAGCTCGGCGTTGCAGGCGTGGATGTAATTGCAGCCCATTTGTAGCTCGACAGCTGGGCAGAATTCAGGATTGCCATTTGGCCCGGAGTGGAGGGGAGGAGATGCCACATGTCCTATTAAAATGTGATGATCCTGGCTCCCGCCGCGCCGCTGCCTCCACCTCCACCGGTTTGATGTCCTGCTCTTTAGGGCCTTAATGGGAGAAGACTCTGCTGCCGTGTCACGCTGCTCCCTCCCTGGCTTCAGGACGGTTATTTACGCCGGCAGTTGGCTTCGTCTTTTATGTACGAGCGGCTGCGTGTTTGTGGAGCTCTTGTTTGCGTCCAGATGTTCGTGGTCGGGTCGCCGCGGGACGAGGAACTGTCACCCATTTTGTTTTATTTAGGAGATGCGAGAGCGGGACGCGCCGCAGCAAACTAGTTAACAGGAGGAAGGTGGCGGAGGATCTGCAGCCTCGTTTAAAGAGCTGCGTGACGAACGAAGTGGCGGCCGTCACTCAGCAGCAGCAGGAGGAGGGCAGATGGCCTCTAAAATGGAAGATTTGTCAGAGATGTCGACTCATTTAGAAGTCTAAACGTGTCGTCACGACGCCTCACATCAAACGCAGACGAGTGCAGCGACCTGCAGCGATGAGAACGATGCAGATCTACAGTCAGACTGAAAGAAAGAAACATTAAAACTACAGTCGGCTGAAACTGTCCCTGAACGTGTTTCTCTTCAGTTCAAACTCACTTTTAATCACATTGGCCAAATAAAAACAAAGCAGATGTCAGAAACTCCAAACTCAACTGTTTGTCTTTACAGTTTTTATTTCAAACATTTTAATATTTGTTGATGTTTTTTCAGGTATTATTTGGGTGTTTTATTTTAGTTTAAGAAAAAACATCAATATTTGAATGACTTTTGTTAATTTTTTTGGACATTTTCTTTTTCTAACATTCAAAAAACATGTCCAGATATTTCAGACATTTGATTTATTTCCAGTATTTCTATTATTATTTTTAACATATTTTTTATTATCTTTTGACTGGTATATTTTTTTAATTAATTTTTTTTGCACTTTGTCTGTATTTTAATGACTTGTTAATGTTTTTGAAAATGAAATTTTCAACATGTTGTTCATTTTCAGGATTATTAGCATTATTGTTGTACTTATCATTATTTTTTATTAGTAGTAGTATTTCTTTCTTTCTTTCTTAAAACACATTTTTATTACTTTTTGACTGGTTTATCAAAAGTAAAAGTAATGCTCCGTACTGGTTTATGTCATAGTTTTAAACTCCTTTTGGTTTGAGTTGTGTTTTTAATGGTTTTGGACCAGAAAATATTTTCTGTGATATTTTCATTTTTATTTTCTTTATGGATTTTTCTTTTAAATATTTTTAGTATTTATTTTTTACATTTTGTCTATATTTTTAAAGACTTTTATTAATATTTTTTGAAAAAAATTTTTTTGAAAATATTCCATTAATTTTCAGGAATGTCATTTTATGCTTTATTATCTAAAATATTTGTTCATATTTTTTCAACATTTTCTCTGACTTTTACTGTATTTGTTATTCAGAATATTTTCTTCATTTTCATACATTTAGGATTTTTAAAATTATTTTCAGGAGCTTCATTAATACGCTTTGATATTTTATTCATATTATTTTGACATTTTCACTCATTTACTAATTTTCTGACATTTTTTCCAGATTTGTGGTGATAAGTTGTAATTATTTTTTTCATAATTTGTGTGTCTTAGGAACGGATGGAACTGAATTAGGTAAACAAACAAATATGAACTGTTGAGTTTATAAACAGTCCAAAACCAGTAGAAACTAGTACTGGTTTTAAACTGGTTTACTCTAGTTAAACTGCTTTTTGACTGGTTTACTCTGGTTAAACTGGTTTCGGACTGGTTTAAAATACTTTAACTCCTTTGGAGCCGGTTTATATTCGATTCAACTGGTTTATATCACTAAGTACCTGTTAAACATTGCCTTTGGACTAGTTTATACTGGTTTAGACTGGTTTATTCTAGTCTGGACTAGTTTTGGTCCTGTTTTTACTTGTTTTTATTTGTTTTAGGGTGTTTTTAGGCTGTTTTTTTTCATTTTAAATTGTTTTATACTGATTACAAGACTGGTTTATGCGAATTGAGACTCGTTTTAGATCGGTTTACACTAGTTTGGATGGGTATCTACTAGTTTAGACAGATTTTAGATGAGTTTATAGTTAGTTTTGGACTGGTTTGTACTAGCTTTATACTACTACTTTATACTACTTATGCTACTTTATAGCAGCTTTGAAGTGGTTTACACAAGTTAAAACTTGTTTTAGACTCATTTTAAACTGGCTTATGCTAGGTTAGACTGGTTTTAGATAGGTGGGCACTGGTTTAGACTGGTTCCTGATGGTTTGAGTTGGTATTCATCGAATATCAGGCTTGTCTTAGTGTGATAATGAATTGGTTTATTCTAGTTAAGAGTGGTTTTGGAATGGTTTGTACTAGTTACGGGGCAGTTTAGGTAGATTACGATGCTATGAACTGGTTTATTCTAGTTTGGAATGGTTTGGACTAGTTTGGACTACTTACGGAGTAGTTTAGGTCGATTACAATGTTATGGACTGGTTTATTCTAGTTAATACTGGTTTTGGAATGGTTTGTACTAGTTTGGACTAGTGATAGGGTAGTTTAGGTAGATTATGATGTTATGGAGCGGTTTACACAAGATGAGACTGGTTTTAGATTGGTTTAAACTAATTTGGATGGATTTCCATTAGTTTGGAATGATTTTTATGTTGATATTATTTTAGGTTGTGTTTAGACTAGCAGTGGTGTTAAACTGGGTTCTATTAGTTAAGACTGCTTTTTTTTAAATTAAATTTGAACTTGTTTTTGACTGTTTTATGGTAGATTATATCGCTATGAATACTTTAGAGTGGCTTTGGATTGGTTTACAGTAACTGGGACTTCTTTTAGACTTTAAACTGCTATATGGACTGGTTTTAGTCCAAACATCTGTATGTACTGGTTTGGACTTATTATGGAGGAGTTTATAGTGGATTCTGATGTTATGGGGTGGTTTCATTGGTTTTGGATGGGTTTACACTAGTTTGAACAGGTTCTGGACAGGCCTATCATACCTTTTGTCTGGTTTTTGATGGGTTTATACCAGTTTACACTTGCTGTTTTTTCTCCTAGTCTGGACTGGTTTTGACTGGTCTCCAGGTCAGATCACGCTGCTGTGCGTTCAGGGCTCCTGGTTCTTGTTGGTGATGAAGGTTCTTGTCCTGGATGTTTGGACCGGTCGTCCTGCTGCAGGAAGGTTGAGGGTTGATCACCTGATGCTGACATCAGAACCAACATGGCGTCAGAGCCGGTGTTCGTGTGTTTTTTGGTTTTGGGAGCCGTTAGGGCTGTAGGCAGCAGCTAGATGAACAGAGTGTGATGGAGGAGATGTGTTCGCCTCACTGCTCCACTCCACTCTCACAAACCTCCTCGGAGGCTTCACTCCAGTCCACCGCTTTGTACCTGGAGCTCCGCCGAGGTTCGGCTCGATCAGCCTTCCTGCTCAGGTTTGCGTCCCGGCGGCCCCTCGAGGCGCCACATTACCGGGCGGCGACCGAAAGCGTGTTCGCCGCAGCAGAAAAACGCTGCTTCACCGAGCTCAGGTAAACAGCCGTCCTAAATACCTCGGAGCCGAGCTGGCGGCCTGCAGCTCGCCTCACAATCATCTCCATCATCAGCCTCCCTCCATAACTCCCCTCCATCCCAAACCTCCACGCTTTCATTTCATCCCTCCTTCCTCTCCGTGTTATTTCCCTCCGGCTGCGTCTGCTCTCTTTACAAAGCCCCGGAGCATTATCAGAGCATTACGGCGCGCAGCATGTGTTTGATTAAAAAAGTGTAAAGTTACAAATTAGTTAATAAAATCATTTAGGCCGATCGCTGCAAATGGTGATAAATGTCTTCCATATGTTCCCAATAAAGCAGCAAAGTGCCATGTGCCCGTCCCCTCTGTCTTCGCCATAAACAAATAAATTAAAACAATTACCGCGCCGAGCGCCTTCGTCTGTAATGAGAGCGCCGCCCTGTGAAATATGTGACAGCTCTGAAGAGGCTGTCGGCCGTCTCTCACACAAATCGCTCCTGAATCACCTGAAACTGGTTCAGGGGAGATGCAGCTGTTCTGTTGCCCAAAACGTGGTCTGGGGGCTGGGTGGGGTCCCTGCAGGGCCACCTGAAGGACCGGAGGCCCTCCAGAGAGGCTTAACCCCTAAAGCGACCGAGTGGGATCATTTATGACCCCAGCCGTATAATTATATTTGCCGTTTTTATATCTTTTATCTGAAAAATGTTTCCTACCATGAATTTGTTAATCTACTTGTCCTACAGCTGCTCATAGTTTTTTGTAGAGCTCGGCCAACTGGTGTGACAAGGATAAAGGAAACTTGTCTGGGGTCACTTATGACCCCAAAAAGATGTATAGGTTTTTCACTATTGTAGGCCTTAGTTTTATTTATTCATTTCTACCTCTAATTGCTATATTTCAGTGTGTTGCAGTGCACTATAGCTGGCAGACCTACATTTTTAGCCATAGCTGCCCTGGGGCAGACTGACTGGCTGCCAATCCACTCCTACAACCCCTCTGACCACCACCAACATTACACAGCATACACATTCATACACCAGTGGAAGTGGCAGCACTGGAGCTCAGGTGGGTAAAGTGTCTGAGCCACAGCCGCCCCTAATCTAAATACTTCTCTGCATGTTACATCGCACACATACAGACAAGATGTTTGTGTACATTTTGTTTTTATGTACTTTTGATTTACTATTGAGGAAACAAAAGGAATAAAGTTTTAAAAGAAGTGGCAGACAAAGTGTGTCTAAATAAATGTTACTGCGTTCTTACAATGCATCATATTGTTCATATGGTTTAACTTTAGCTCTGAGTCAAAAATGATTAAAATCCATGAATAATTACAGAAGGTTATTTTAGAATATCCATCTTAAAATGCAGTGGAGTGGAATAGGTAAGAAAGCACAAAAAGAGGCACTAAAGTAGACGTATTCCTGTGTAAAATATAGTGGGTCATAAATGAGCCCAGTCCGTCATTTTAGTCGCTAAAATAGTTTGGTGGCTTGATGGTTAAAGGAGCATCAGATCCACCGATGGAGGCCTCCAGGCAGCACGCTGACAGAGGAACACTCTGGTTTGTAGCAGTTTGTTCTGTTGGGACTAGTCTTGGAACTGATTTTACTTAGTTTCAGACTGGTTTGGATTGGTTTAGACTGGTTTGAACTGGAATGTTTTACTGGTTTGGACTGATATGTTGATTGGTATATTGATTCATAGTGGGGGTTTTTTGTTCGGTTTATTTTTTAACTGGTTTATACCAGTTTGAACTGGTTGGAATTTGTCTGATTTAGATTCATTTGGACTGGCTTTTTTTTTGTTTTTATTTTTTTTATTAAAGTTGTTTTTTTCCAGATTTTTGCTGGTTTACACAACTTTTGCTTTGTTTTGGATGGTTTATACAGGTTAGGACTAGTTTTGGTCTAATTTAATCGGGGTTGTAGTAGTTCGTACTGTTTAGACTAGTCTTGGCCTCGGCTTTAAATTAGTTTTAGACTAGTTTGCACAGTTTGGATTGTTTTAGATTGGCTTGAACTGGTTAGTTTTACTGGTTTGGACTGATATATTGATTCACAGTGGTTTGTTTTTGACTGATACCAGTTTGAAGTGGACTGCTTTGACTGTCTTGGACATTTGGGATTGTTTGTTGTTTCTTAAAAAATGTTTTACTGGGTATGTACTGGTAGGACTGGTTTTGGCCAAATTTGGACTGGTCTATAATAATCTGTACTGGTTTTGGCTTTGGTTCTAAACTTGTTTAAGACTAGTTTGTACATTTTAAATTGGTTGAACTATTGTGAACTGGTTTAGACTGGTCCACACTGCTGTAGACTGGTTTACCCTAGTTTGGATTGGTTTAGACTGCTTTGGTGTATTGGTTTGGTTTTGGAGCGCTTTTGGCCTCGTTTGGACTTTTAAGAACTCTTCATATTATTTGGTTTAGACTGGCTTCTGCTGGATAAAAAAAAATCAACATTATTTAATTAAAACAGGAAAAAATGAATCAATAATTTTGTTCACCAACTAAAGATATTAAACCTAATATTGACGTAGCGCCATCATGTGGCCAGTTTGGGTTTTATTCAGTAAAATATAATCACTCTTTTACTCCCACATGCTGACCTCTGACGGCAGTTTTATAATCTCACCTGCAGAAATTATTGATTTCATTTGTTTGTTTTTGTTAATCTTTGTTTTTAATAGCAGCGTTTCTAATTAAATCCATAAAACCGGGAGGATTTTGATTTGCTGCTGCTTCTTTCCAAGGCCTCATTTCCTCCACAAGGTTCAGACAAACCTGCAGAGATCAGTGAGAACCAGAAGCTCCAGGTTCCTCTTCCACTCACATATTTAAACTGCTTCATTAAACTGTTTGCCACAAACATGTTTACACATCCAGGAAATGATTTAAAGGATCATTTCAGCCCGTTTAAACTCTTTAAAACCAACGTCCAGCAGCCAGCAAGTGACATCCAACGGCTTCATCCGACTTATAAATCTAATCTTTAGTTACAACAGAACTCTGATCATTCTGCAAACTTCTGTTTCACCTCGACTGGTTTCAGACTGTTTGTTTTACCGGTCTGGGCTGGTTTGGACTGGTTTTAGGCAGGTTTTGTACTGGCCTTGGACTGGTTTTGGACTGGTTTTGGACTAGCCTTGGACTGGTCTTGGACTCCTGGTGCTGAGCTCAGGTCTCTGGTGGATCCTGCTGCCGTGATCGGCTGAACTCCTGGTTCTTGTTACGGCTCTGACTGGGTCAAAGTGACGTCATCGGTCCTAAAGAACGACGATGTGGAGATGTGAAATGTTCTTTGTGACTGATTGGATCTCAGATATCTGCGCCGCTGATCCAATTCTCATATTAAATGTTCCAACAGCTGGAATACGAGTCGGTTCACTCGTCCAGATGTTCGCTGAAGAAACATCGCTGTGTGAACGTTCTGCAAACATTTAGTGTCTCCTCTCAGCAGAAACAGACTTCTAAATCAGAGCTAATGTTAACTGAAGATTTACTGAGGAGTCTGTTGTTTTACTGCAGAGTCACATGGAGGCCAGCTGTTACCGTGGCAACTGTACTCAACAGCCCAGAAGAAATGGAGCAAAAATGAGAGTGAAACCTCGGCGGCGATCCTAAACGCATCCGAACCGACCGGGTTTGTCCTCAGGAGCCGCGACAGCAGAGTTCACATCTGGAATCATGTCCGACACATCTGGACTCCTTCGTCAGGGTAACCGGAGACTCTTCTGTCAGATCTGCAGGACGAAGGGAGAATCCCAGAGCATCATGGGAAGGTTGTTCAGCTGAAACATGAAGGGATGCAAACAATGGACCGGGTTATGGTGAGATCTGTTTGCATGAAGATTCTCTCTGGAGCTGAACACATCAGCAGCTCATCCAATCAAAGCTCTACAGTCGCTCATACAAACTGTACAACTTATAAAAAGGTGGAGGTTCCAGGCCTTTAACCCTCAGAAAGTCAAAAAGTAGAACCACAATAACACAAAACCGCTACAAAGCATTAAAAAGTACCACAAAAGAGACACAAAACACCAAAAAAACATGTAAAAGATAATCCAAAAGATGCAAAACAACCACAAACAGACACAAAACCACCACAAAACAAACAATAGGATGGAAAAGACCCACAATAATACACAAAACCACCACAAAACAAACAATAGGACGGAAAAGACCCACAATAATACACAAAACCACCACAAAACAAACAATAGGATGGAAAAGACCCACAATAATACACAAAACCACCACAAAACAAACAAAAAAGGCACAAACTACCAGAAAACATTCAAGAGAAAGTCAAAAAGATGTAAAACCACCACAAATAGACGCCAAACCACCAGAAAGCGTAAAAACACACAAAAAGAACCACAAAGAGACTAAAAACCACCAAAACAGGCATAAAATGACTTCCATCACAAAGCACACAAAAACTACAAAACACTGAAGAATACCACAAAACTAAACAAAATAACCTCAGTCTGCTCCACAAGTGCTCATGAATGAATGAATAAATAAAAACAGTAAAACACAGACTAATATTTCCATAAACAAGCAATGAGTGAATGAATTTAGTAGGTGGGTTTTTTCTTCCCTCGGCTTCGGCTCACAGGAGCAGCTCGGTTTCCTGAGCGACGACGACGTTTTCACCTCTGAAGGTCTGCTGGATCAGCAGCCCACGAGTCTTTACGAGGGTTTGGGTCAAAGCCACCGGTTTAATGGTCCTTACACTGAGGGGGAGGCAGGGGGAGGCAGGGGGAGGCAGGGGGAGGGGGAGGCAGGAGGTCCAGGTTGTCGTCCGTTGACCTTCACAGTCGGTCAACTGGACTGAAATACATTAAAACAGCGAAGAAGCAGATGAGAGCAAATGAGGCCTTTAATTGGAGGAGCAGGAGAAGAAAGGGGGAGAAAGGGGGAGGAGCTTAAAGTGACAACAATAACGTTCAGCTTCATATTTTTGTGTCTTCAGGATCAAAAATGTGAACAACGAGCTCCAAGTTTCCATCGATACGCCGGGATTAAAGTTACCTGTTGGAGTGACTGAAAAAATTAATAAATGTTCATGAATGAATGAACTGAGAAGAAACTGTTAAATTTACTACGAAACATTTGAAATTAATGCTGTAAATAATTCATGATTAGACAAATTATAAACAAACATATAAGGTTCTTTAAACAAATGTAAATAACTGACTGAATGAATGAATGAATGAATGACAAAGCAGAAACTTTCCAGAAAAAAATATGAACTGAAACCAAACTTTTGAAAGAAAACACAAAAAATTCCTCCTAAAAATACGAATGAATGAATAGAAAAGCACAAACTTTCCAGAAAACAAAACAAAGCAAAACATTTTAAATGGACACTAAAGAAAACATGATTTTCTCCTAAAACACGAATGAATGAATGAATGAATGAATGAATGAATGAATGAATGAATGAATGAATGAATGAATGAATGAATGACAAAGCAAAAACTTTCCTGGAAAAAAAATCTAATTGAAACTTTGGATCAAAAGCTAAAGACATACGACTTCCTCCACAAAACATGAATAGAATGAATGAATGAATGAATGAATGACAAAGCAGAAACTTCAGGAAAAAAACAAACTGAAACCAAACGTTTGAAAGAAAGCTACAGAAAACAGTTTCCTCCTGAAAACAAACAAATGAATGAATGAATTGAACTCTGATCTTGAACTTCCTTCTCCTGTCAATCTCCTCCAGTGCCTAGCAACAGCCATAGGGGTGGGGTCAGCGCGGCCTCACCTGGGTGTGGAGCCTGTTCACCTGTCGGGGCCTCACAGGGGCGGGGCTTCTCTGATGACATCAGTTAATACCGATAAAGAGCTTCAGAGCCATACAGTGCGGCTTCGGGCCGACAGAGCGCCGCTGCTTTGTTCCTGAGAGGCGCCAGCTGCCGCCATCGCCCCGAGGACGTCGCCATGGCGCCGAGCGGCGGGACACGGTGGGCGGAGCCTCTGCAGCTTTAATGAGGCGACAGCTCGGCTGCTTCCGTATTCATTAAACATCTGGAGCCACAGATGTGGAGGGACGCCCAGGACCAATAAAAAATGACTTCCCATCTGGAAGCCCCAAACTGGAAACGACACCGGGAAGCTTCTCACACACAGATATACACACATAAACACAACAACAACACAACAGCAACACAAACAGACACCGGGAAGCTTCTCACACACAGATATACACACATAAACACAACAACAACACAACAGCAACACAAACAGACACCGGGAAGCTTCTCACACACAGATATACACACATAAACACAACAACAACACAACAGCAACACAAACAGACACCGGGAAGCTTCTCACACACAGATATACACACATAAACACAACAACAACACAACAACAACACAAACAGACACCGGGAAGCTTCTCACACACAGATATACACACATAAACACAACAACAACACAACAACAACACAAACAGACACCGGGAAGCTTCTCACACACAGATATACACACATAAACACAACAACAACACAACAACAACACAAACAGACACCGGGAAGCTTCTCACACAAACACAACAAAACAATAACAACACAACACAAATCTAAAGACAACACAACAGAAATGCAACATGCCACTAACACACACACACAACAGAAACCTGTACCTCTTTGTGTTCTTTTTGTGTCTTTGTGGTTGTTTTGTGTCTCTTTGTGGTTGTTTTGTGTCTCTGTGGTTGTTTTGTGTCTCTGTGGTTGTTTTGTGTCTCTGTGGTTGTTTTGTGTCTCTTTGTGGTTGTTTTGTGTCTCTTTATGGTTGTTTTGTGTCTCTTTGTGTCTCTTTGTGGTTGTTTTGTGTCTCTGTGGTTGTTTTGTGTCTCTGTGGTTGTTTTGTGTCTCTTTGTGGTTGTTTTGTGTCTCTGTGGTTGTTTTGTGTCTCTGTGGTTGTTTTGTGTCTCTTTGTGGTTGTTTTGTGTCTCTGTGGTTGTTTTGTGTCTCTTTGTGGTTGTTTTGTGTCTCTGTGGTTGTTTTGTGTCTCTGTGGTTGTTTTGTGTCTCTTTGTGGTTGTTTTGTGTCTCTGTGGTTGTTTTGTGTCTCTGTGGTTGTTTTGTGTCTCTTTGTGGTTGTTTTGTGTCTCTTTATGGTTGTTTTGTGTCTCTTTGTGTCTCTTTGTGGTTGTTTTGTGTCTCTGTGGTTGTTTTGTGTCTCTGTGGTTGTTTTGTGTCTCTTTGTGGTTGTTTTGTGTCTCTTTGTGGTTGTTTTGTGTCTCTTTGTAGACAACACATCCATGTGTTTGATGAGTTTTTTTACACTGTGGTTCCATTTTTCTAAAATGTCTTATAAAGTTTAAAGTTTTTAAAAATGCTGCTTTGAAACTGGTTTTCACACTTTTAAAAATATTTCCTTTTTTAAAAAAAGTTTTGTTTTAATAGATGTTATGTTTGCAGCGTCTTTGTGTGTCTTTATATTTGTTTGTCTTTGTGTTGTTTTTGTGTGTCTGTTATTTTTGTGTCTGGGTTTTTTTGCATTTCTGTGTTATTTTAGTGTGTCTGTGTAATTTTTGTGCGTCTTTGTGTTGTTTTTGTGTTGTTTCTGATAAACAGATGTAACTTCGACCTGTTTGTCCTCAGATTAAATCCGTTTGGCAGCAGCTCAGGTGAGCTGCAGGTTGGAGCTCCGCCTCCCGCTGAGGTCACCGCCTGTCGGCACGGCGACGCTGAAGAGGACGAGAACCTTCATCAGCAGCAGACAGATGTGATGTGAGGTTTCCTTTTTAGCGACTCACCTGCTGTTCATTTACTTCTGATCTGAATATTCAGATTTACTAGAAACTGAATCAAAGTCACATTTTACAGCTGCTTTAGTCTTTAACAAACTCTGATAGAAACTTCTTCTAACTCTTATTTTCCCATTTTATTGATTTCCAGATAATATGCAGTAAAACATCAGAAGGAGACCGGTCTAGAACTTTCATTCTAGAACCTTCGTTCTAGAACCTTCATTCCATCCTGATGGAACCATTTCGTTGAAACATCCAACTGTGTCCAAGATCAACCTTCTACTGATGGTTTTAGATTCTAATCCTCCTTCTTCATTATTACATTCACTTTGTGGAAAGCTGCAGGTCCACAGAGCATGATACTGCCACCACCATGCTTGGTGTTCTTGGGGCTAAAAAAAAGAATGAAACCAGCCCTAAAAAAAATCTAAAACCAAGACCAAAGTCAAACTTACACCAGTCCAAAAAAACAAACAAACTAGACTTCAGAACCAGTCAGAATGCAGTCTGAAACCAGTCCTAAAAAAATCAAAAACCAGTACAATATGAGAACCAAACCTGAACTAATCCTAAACAAAAAAAGTCCAAGACCAACATTTAATCAAATCCAAAACCAGGAGAACCAAGGCTGAAACTAAACATAAACCAGTCCCAAGGAAGTCCAGAACAAGTCCAACATCCATTCTGAAACCAATCCAGAAACTCTTCTAGAAAGCCCCAGGGCATGATAGTTCCACCTCCATGCTTGATGGTAGGTTTGGTGTTCTTGGGTTTAAAAAAAGACCCGATCAAGATGGTCTGAAACCCGTCCTAAAAAGGTCTAAAACCAGAGGTTTGTAGTTGTTTTGTGCATCTTTGCGGTTATTTTGTTAGTCTTTGTGGTTATTTTGTGTCTCTTTGTGGTTGTTGTGTCTCTTTGTGGTTGTTGTGTCTCTTTGTGGTTGTTTTGTGTGTATTTCTGGTTATATTGTGTCATTGTGGTTATGTTGTGTTTGTGTTTCTGCTCTGTCTCTAAATTGTCAAATATCCTGTAACTGAGTAAATTTCCAGTTCTTTAGAGGAACGTTTGCAGGAGAACAAAGAGTTTGTTGTAAGATAAGAGTTTGTGTTTCATCCATAAATGATCGGAAAAATAAATAAATCATGTGACACGTATGACAGATAAATAATGAAAACATGTTTTTCTTTCTGTCCTTAGTGAGGCTGAAACTCGTCACATTAAACGGTTTATCTGAGGAGCTTCAGGGGGAATCAGAAGAACATCAGAACATTTCAGTTTAATCTGTTTAAATCACTTTTTTTTAACCTCAAACACCTGAAAACCTGCAGAATAAAAATCAAAGGTTGTTTACTTCTCATTTTCATTGAAAATGTCAGAATATTTTATTAAACATTTATTAAGAAATAATTCACTTCATATGATCAGTTTGAGTGTTAAAAAGAACTAAAGAACTAAAAGAACTAAAGGAAAAGGAGCTGATGTAAGAACCAACAGAGACCACGAGGGGGCAGCAGAGAGAACACACTGATAGAACCACACACTGATAGAACCACACACTGATAGAACCACACACTGATAGAACCACAGTGATAGAACCACACACTGATAGAACCACACTGATAGAACCACACACTGATAGAACCACACACTGATAGAACCACAGTGATAGAACCCCACTGACAGAACCACACTGATAGAACCACACACTGATAGAACCCCACTGATAGAACCACAGTGATAGAACCCCACTGACAGAACCACACTGATAGAACCACACACTGATAGAACCACACTGATAGAACCACACACTGATAGAACCCCACTGATAGAACCACAGTGATAGAACCCCACTGACAGAACCACACTGATAGAACCACACACTGATAGAACCACACTGATAGAACCCCACTGACAGAACCACACACTGATAGAACCACACACTGATAGAACCACACTGATAGAACCACACACTGATAGAACCACAGTGATAGAACCACACTGACAGAACCACACACTGACAGAACCACACACTGATAGAACCACACACTGACAGAACCACACACTGATAGAACCACAAGATAGAACCACACACTGATAGAACCACACTGATAGAACCACACTGATGGAACCACACTGATAGAACCACACTGATGGAACCACACTGATAGAACCACACTGATGGAACCACACTGATAGAACCACACACTGGTGTTTTTGGTGTCTTTGTATCTCTTTGTAGTTGTTTTGTGTCTCTTTGTGGTTGTTTTGTGTATCGTTGTGGTATTTTTGTGTTTACCTGACTGTTGTTATCTGTTTCTTCAGCTGCTGCACTCTGATTGGCTCCTCTGAGTTTGGTGTTCTCCAGGTTTTTCTACCTTACCATTGGTCTGGTCAGATCACCTGTCGGCAGGTGTACAGTTGACATCAGCCGTGATGCGTTCAGGCTCCAGAGGAAACCTGGCCACCCGGCACAGAGCAGCTCTAAGTGTCGGGTTAATGGGATCACCGGAGGGTTAATTAGACCTCACACCTCTTTAACACGTCGACGAGGAGGAGCTGATCTCAGAGCAGAAACACTCTGATACACAGGAAGACAGAGATGGCCTCCTGAGTGCAGCAGCGCCCTCTGCTGGTAGGGCAGGTACTGTCTGCCCACTGTAGAACCAGGTTTAAATTTACTGAGACAGAATAACCACAAAGAGACACAAGACGACCTCAAACCACCTGATCAGAACCTTTCTAACTGCAGGAGAACACACCTGACAGCTGTTCTATAAGATCATTGGTTCTCTGATTGATACTAATATCTCCAATTAATACCAGTTTGTTTGATTGGTACCAATATCTCTGATTGATTCCAATATCTCCGATTGATACCAGTATCTCTGATTGATGTTTTAGTTTTTGTTGAGCCTTATTTTCTTACTTTCCTCAAACTGATGACTTGACATTTAATCAGATATCAGTCATCCTTCCCCAACACACACACAGACACGCACGCACTCACACTAATGTTAAAACAGCGTCAGCACTGATGGTGTGATTTTCTCACCTGATTTAAATCTGTGAGCTGCTGACATGGAGGACCAACTGTTCTAAGAAACACTGACAGACACAAAACTGTCCACACACACACAACTGTCCACAGACACACAACTGTCCACACACACACAACTGTCCACACACACACAACTGTCCACACACACACAAGTGTCCACACAGAGAAAACTGTCCACACACACACACACAACTGTCCACACACACGACAACAACACTAAGCTCTGCACTGCAAACACACAAGAAACGCAAATCAATGAAGTGATTACACCGGTGGAATAGAAAGTTTATTACAAGGGACAGGATTACACAAAACAACAACAAAGATACACAATAAGACTGCAAAGAGACAAAAACTAGCTACAAATAGACAAAATGACTGTAAAGAGATAACCATCTACAAAGAGTCACTAACCAACTGCAAAGAGACACAATAAGACTGCAGAGACACAATAAGACTGCAAAGAGACACCACCTAACTGCAAAGAGACACCAACTAATTACAAAGAGACACCAGCTCACTGCAAAGAGACATCAACTCACTGCAAAGAGACACCAACTAACAAAGAGACACAAACTCACTGCAAAGAGACACCAGCTCACTGCAAAGAGACATCAACTCACTGCAAAGAGACACCAACTAACAAAGAGACACAAACTCACTGCAAAGAGACACCGACCAACAAAGAGACACCAACTAACTGCAAAGAGACACCAACTAACTGCAAAGAGACACCGACCAACAAAGAGACACCAACTAACTGCAAAGAGACACCAACTCACTGCAAAGAGACACCAACTAACAAAGAGACACCAACTCACTGCAAAGAGACACAAACTCACTGCAAAGAGACACCAACCTGCAAAGAGACACCGACCAACAAAGAGACACCAACTAACTGCAAAGAGACACCAACTAACAAAGAGACACCAACTCACTGCAAACAGAGACTAAAAAACTACAAAGAGACACAGTTTGTTGTTTTATACTGAATTTATTTAGTTTGTTTTGCACTTTTGGTGTCGGTTCTTCTTTGCTATATTTTCAGTTTGGTTGTTTATGTTTGATGTTGTTTTGTTTTTGTTGTTTATCCTCCTTTTTAAAGAAGAATATTGACATAATTCATGTTGTAGAATCAATGCTTCCTACAGCTGCAGTGTGTTCACTCAGCAGACGGCTTGTTCAGGCAGCAGCGTCCTTATATGTAGAGTTAAATCTAAACCGCCAGCATAGCAGTTTGGTTGACGTCATGCTCACGCTTTAAGCTCACAAATATTTTAAATCTATATTTCTAAAGCACAACAAATGGCAGATATGATGGAGACACAATAAAGTGCTTTCTGGTTGTTTTTTTGGTGGTGTTTCCTTGTCTGTTTGCTGCTCTACATTGTTTTTCCTTCCCTAAAATAAAAACCGAGCTTCTGTGTCGTCGCTGTCTCCAGTTTCCTCATGTCAGAACGTCGCGTCTGCAGGTTTGTTGGTCGTTGTGCGTTTTATTCGAGCCACAGACGAACACAATCAGCAGTTTGCAGCAGCAGGAACAATGAGGAGGTTGATTGGGCAGATGCTCCGACATCTGGCCGGTGTCAGCGTGTTGTCGACACATTGTTAGCGCCGCCAATGTGCAAACAGATTAACAGGCAGGAGAGCAGATCCACGTTTCTGTTCATCCCACTTTATCTGAACCACAACCGACAGCGTCACCGTTCATTAGTTCGTCCACACGCCTAAATTAGATGTCTTTCAGTATGAAACTGAATTTCAGGCTTTAGAGGAGAAACGCTGGTTCATTGTTGAAGGGTCAATCTGGAACCGGAGGACCACCCATCAAATATTAAACTAGAAAAGCACTCAGAGACTCAGTCCTCCTCCAAGGCTGCTCATTCCCAGAAACCACAACATAGAACGTGTCCATCTAATATAGATGAATCCACAAACACAATGACGTTGCTCAGAGAACGTGTGTGTGTTCTGCATGTGTACGTTATGTACGGATACCGAATTGCAGTGACTGAGTTGGGCTCAGATGGAGTCCAGATGTTAGGTAGAACCTGACCAGTTCTACCACAGTGGATGCATGGTCCTGACAGTGAAGCATGGAGGCAGTTTGTGTCTTTGTGCCCATTCTGTGTTTTTGTCTGGTCTTTTTTGTGCCTCTTTCTGATAGTTTTCTGTCTTTTGCGGTTATTTTGCATCTCTTTGTGGTAATTTCTTGTCTTTTTGTGGTCATTTTGCCTCTTTGTGTTTTCCATGCATTTTTGCAGACTCAAGCAGGACAAACACCACAGTTCAACCGTTTGGGGTCACTTAGAAATGTCGTTTTTGTTGAAAGAAAAGCAGTTTTTCTTCTATGAAGACAACATTAAATGAATGATAAATCCAGTGTAGACATTGTTAATGTACTAAATGACTATTGTAGCTGTAAACAGCTGATTTTTAATGGAATATCTCCATAGGGGTACAGAGGAACATTTCCTGTGTTCTAATGCTACATTGTGTTAGCTAACGGTGCTGAAAGGCTCACTGATGGTTAGAAAACCCTTGTGCAGTTACACTGGCTTCCTGTCACTCAGAGGGTAGATTTTAAAGTCCTGCTGCTGGTCTACAAAGCTTTAAATGGTCTAGGACCAAAATACATCAGAGACCTCCTGACTCAGTATGAACCACCCAGACCACTCAGGTCATCTGGATCAGGTCTTCTAGTAGTTCCTAGAGTAAAAACCAAACACGGAGAAGCTGCATTCAGCTTCTATGCCCCATATATATGGAACAAGCTCCCAGAAAACTGTAGATCAGCTGAAACTCTCAGCACATTTAAATCCATTCTTAAGACGTACCTGTTCTCAGCTGCTTTTGATTAAAGTATTTTAAGTTATTTTAACTCTTATTTTATGACAATTATTTTAAACAGCCCTTGTTTTCTGACTTCTGTTTTTGATCTTTTTACTGTTCTGACTTTTTTTAAAAAAATGATTTCATGAATGTTTTCTTTTGTTTTTCTTTTAATAATCGTCATCCTCTGTTCTTAATGTCTTTGTAAAGCACTTTGAATCGCCTCGTTGTTGAAATGCGCTATAGAAATAAATTTGCCTTGCCTTGCCTTATGTTAGCACATGGATAAAAGTGGGAGTTTTATGGAGAACATGGAATTGTCTGGATGAGCCCAAACTTTTGAACAGTGGTGTAAGCAGTGAGAATGACTGAGTAAAGCCGAGGATGCAGAAACCTTCAATGAGACGACTTCTGTAGAGTTTGTTAATGTGGCGTTTTTTGCCTTGCTTGTGGTCGTTTTGTTATCATTTTGTGTCTTATTTGTCATTGTGGGCCTGTTTTTTGTTGTGTTGTGTCTCATTTCTTGTTGCTTTATAATTTTGGGACCGTTTTGTCACTTTGTGTTTCATTTGTGTCATTGTGGGTCTGCTTTTTGTTTTTTTGTGTTTCCTTTGTGTCTTTCTATCAAGTTTTTTCACAGTTTTGAGGCGGTTTTTGTCTTGTTTTTGTCATTCCATGTCTGGTTCTCTCTTGTTTTGTGTCTCATTTTCTTGTTGGTTTGCCTCATTTGTGTCATTTTGCGTTTTTTGGGGACAGTTCTGCCACTCTATGGTCGTTTTGTCGCCACATATTACAGATAATGAACTATTTCCATGTTTCCTCTCTCCTCTGTTTATCATCAGTAGAAAGATGTTTCTCCATGCTGAATGGATCTCCAACAACCACCTCCTCTGTTCTCTGTTTCTGAGCCGTGCTGACTTTATTTATTCATCCAGAAGGTTGGATTTTCCTCATGGATCATTTTGGACAGGTTTAAGTGGCTTTACACACATTCTGAGTTATTTTGTTTACTATTTTCAAACATTTTCAACAAATTTACGTCAGTTTTGACAAATTTGGATCCTTTTTGGACAATATTGAAATAATTTTGCACACGTTCATGTTATTCTGGTCAGATTTTGAGTTATTTTGAAGGACTTTTTAGAATATTGGACGAGATTTTTATTCTTGACAAATTTTGAGGAGCATCGGTGGATGGAGGAGCGTCGTCCTTTTGTCTAAAACAAACCGAACATCATCTTCTCTAACCAGTCCAGAGGCGACGTTCAGAAACAGTGGTGATGATGAAGAACAAGCTGTTTCCTCCATGATGTCCTGGACGTCCGTGACTTTGAAGAGCTCCTCCGTCAGTTCGTCTCTCCGTGGGTTTGGTCTGCTGGGATCTGAGCGTTTCCTCCACGCCCACGTCGCAGCACAAAGAGGCGCAGTGTGTTTTGCGGCCGTGGGTTGGCGTGGACGCCGGCCAGCCCGTCCACGCCTGATCCCACCGGCGGGACAGTCGGGGCCGCTCCCCGGGCCGAGCCGATACCGGACCTCCGTTCAGATGAAAAGCAAACAGACGGAAACAAAGAGTCTTTCTGAGCCCACGCCGCCTCAGGACCACTCAGGACGTAATCTTCCCTCCTCAGACCTCCCAGCAGCCGTTAATCGCCTCCAAACACTCGACACGTCGCTGGGAACCACAGAGCACGGCTGGTCGATGCTCACAACACGTTCATTACGGCTCACTGTGCTTTAGAGTCACACATAGTTCTGTAGGACGGCAACAGACTTGGAACTACAGACGTTACCGACACAAACTACAGAAATTTGCCCTGTTTTTGTCTGCTTTCAGTCATTTTGTGTCTCGTTTTTCCTGTGTTATGTTATTTTTTGTCTCATTTACGTCCCGTCTTGTTTTAGTTGTTTTGTGCACATTTTACGTCCAGTCTTAGTCTCTTTGTGTTCACTCGTCTTGTCGTTTTTCATCTCTGTTCTGTCGGTTTGTGTCGTTTCTCTTTGAAACTGGTTGTTTTGTCTCGTTTTTCCATTTTCCCTTCACAGCCCGGACATTTTTCTATCTTTTTGGTCACTTTTGCGCCTCTCGTTGTATTCCGTCTCGTTTGTTTCATTTTGTGTATCTTTGAGTCATTTTATGCCCGTTTTGGGTTTTGTTTGTGTCTTTCTGGTTGTTGTGTCTCTTTGTAATTGTTGTGCCTTTTGTTGTGGTTGTCTTACATCTTTCTGTGGTCGTTTTGTGTCTCTTTATGGTAATTTAACGTCGACTTGCGGTTCTTTTTGTGTCTGTCTGGTCACGTTGTGTGTCTTTGTGGTTGTTTTGAGTCTTTTTGTGGTCATTTTGTGTCGATTTCTGGTTGTTTCTGTCTTTTGTGGTTATTTTGAATCTTTGTTTTCATTTTGTGTCTGTGTTTGTTTTGTGTTTTTTGTGTTTTTTTGTGTGGTCGTTTTGTGTCTCTTTTTGGTCATTTCTTGTTTATTTGTACTCATGTTGCATCTCCTTGTGGTCATTTCATGTCTTTTGGAGTTGTTTTATCATTTTTACCATCATTTATTTATTGATCCAGTAGCTTTGATTTCCTTCTTCTCATAGTTTTGGACAAGTTTAAATCATCTTAGAAAAGAATTGAATGGTTTCGGTCAATTCAGTCAATTTTTAGTAATTTTCGACAAATTTTGAGCAGTTTTGGACAATTTTTAAAACACTTTTGGAGGATGTGTGTTGCTTTGGACTAATTTTCCATCCATTGGGACATTTAAAAAAATATTTTGGATAAGTTCAAGCCATCTAAGACTAATTATAACTACTTTTTTCCACACATATTTTTCATTTTGACAAAATTTTCGATGGTTTTGGGTAGTTTGAGTCATTTTGGAAGATGTTTAGAAACTCGTTTCATCATGCTGAATGTATCCTCAACAACTTGCTCCTTTTGGACAGATTTTGAGTTATTTTCAGCCTGAATGTCTCCACGTTTCCTCTCCAGACTTCTCCTCTCTCCTCTGTTCATCAGTAGATGTTTCTCCATGCTGAATGGATCTCCAACAACCACCTCCTCTGTTCTCTGTTTCTGAGCCAAGCTGACTTTATTTATTGATCCAGTAGCTTTGATTTCCTTCTTATGATAGTCTTGGACAAGTTTAAATCATCTTAGAAAAAAAACTGAGTCGTTTTAGTGACTTTTTCCGAATACTTCAGTCAATTTTTAGTCATTCTGGACAATTTGGAAAATATTTTTGGAGTATTTGTGTTACTTTTGACACACTTGGAGTCAATTCTGACATTAAAAGATACTTTTTTGGCAAATTTAAGTCACCTAAGACTAAGTTTGAGTAATTTTGATTACATTTTTCACACATTTTAAACAAAATTTTCGCTCATTTTGGGTAGTTTGAGTCATTTTGGACGATTTTGAGTCATTTTCTCTCTTTTTTTTTTTTACATCATTTCATGTCTGATTTTTTTGCCTTGTTTGCATCATTTTATATTTTTTTGGGACAGTTTTGTTCCTTTGTGGTGTTTTTTTCTCCATATACTACAGATATTTAACCATCTCCAGACTTCTCCTCTCTCCTCTGTCCATCTTCAGTAGAAGATGTTTCTCCATGCTGAATGGATCTCTAACCACCTCCTCTGTTCTCTGTTTCTGAGCCATGCTGACTTCATTTATTCGTCCAGTAGCTATAATTTTTCTTTCGACACTGCCTGCAGTTCAACCTGAAAAACACAATCAGAATTCTTCTCTGCTGGTCACAGATGAGTCAGTCGGTTTCTTTCTTTTTTCTAGAATTCTGTTTTTCTAAACAGCGTATCAAATCTTAGTAAAAAAAAGACTTTCGTTGTCTGGCTCTGTGGGGTCTGAATTTTTAATAAAAGTAAATCGGACGTGTGTGTTTTCAAATTGACGTTAAATACTCAGCTGTTCATCCTAGAAGTAATCTGATTACTCTGTTGTAAGCGTTCTGTACAACCAACACCGAACTGTTCAGGCCTTTCTGAGAAACTTTAATTACAATTCAGTAAATTAGACGGAAAGTTTCCAGCTGGAATTCACAGGACCGGTTAAATAAAGCACTTTTCATCGTGTTTTCTCCGCTCCGAATGCGAGGACGTGAAGTTAGAAAAGTTGTGCACAAAGTGAAGAAACCTGCCGCCGCCATGAATATGGATGCTTCCTCCCCGGAAATGATTTCAGCCGAGCGCCGCCGTCGCTCTCACTCCTGCAGGATAATTATTTTGAAATGTATATCTGAGCTGCTGCTGTTGGTTTTAATTGTGAGGAAACACGTGAAGGCTGCGAGAACGGCCAGATGTGACGGCAGAGAAATTAGCATTTCATTCTCAGGCTGTCGACAGATTCGAGCAGAGACGAAGCTGCGACTGTGGAGGTATTTGGTGACGGAGGAGAGAGCGCTCCTCCTCTAGTAATTAGCTGCCGGGGCTGTAATTGGGCAGAATCAGTCTTACTAAGTGATTTCCTGACTGTCAAACGAGCCAAATTAATGTGAGTGATACTTTTCATTTAGTTAGCGTCAAACGGCCCCTCCACTCGGCCTCCATATGGGCGTCTGATGCAACGCTCGCCATTAAACCGCCGCGGCCAGATGTTCCCCCGCAGCCCCGCTGTTATCAATGCAAATTTATTCATTAAACAATTTAATTGTGTGGGTGATTGACAGGCGGCGGCAGGATGACGGAGGAATGTTATGAAGCTAATAATCTGTTAGTCCCATTAACTCCCCGTGTCAGCAATATGGCTGTCAACATTTATGTGGATTAACCCTCCTAATGTCGCGTCAGCTGCTCGCCGTGGCAACAGACGGGCTCGCTGGTTGGTCGACATGCCTCAGAGAGCACGCCGCCGTGGTCAGCATCCCCACCCCCCCACCCCGGATAGAGAGCTGCAACACGCCAACACGCTAGTCCTGCACCTGTGAGGACCTGGAGTGACATCATGATGAGATTATGTAACCGTCAACAGTTTACCTGCAGCTGCTGTCGGCTTCGGCTGGTCTCCCTGATGCTAACGCTAATAATGCTAATGTTAGTCATGTTATGCAATGCTCGTATCAGTAATGCTAACTTACTGCAGTTGGCCTGTTTGCCTAATGCTAATAATGCTAATGTTAGTCATGTTATGCAATGCTAATATCTGTAATGCTAGCTTACTGTATTTGGTCTGTTTAACTAATGCTAATAATGCTAATGTTACTCATGTTATGCAATGCTAAAAGCAGTCATGCCAACCTCCTGCAGTTGTTCTGTTTACCTAATGTTAGTAATGCTAATGTTAGTCATGTTATGCAATGGTAAAATCAGAAATGCTAGCGTACTGCAATTGGCCCGTTTAACTAATGCTAATAATGCTAATGTTAGTCATGTTATGCAATGCTAATATCAGAAATGCTAGCGTACTGCAATTGGCCTGTTTAACTAATGCTAATAATGCTAATGTTAGTCATGTTATGCAATGGTAAAATCAGAAATGCTAGCGTACTGCAATTGGCCCGTTTAACTAATGCTAATAATGCTAATGTTACTCATGTTATGCAATGCTAATATCAGAAATGCTAGTGTACTGCAATTGGCCTGTTTAACTAATGCTAATAATGCTAATGTTAGTCATGTTATGCAATGCTAAAATCAGTCATGTTAACCTCCTGCAATTGGTCTGTTTACCTAATGTTAGTAATGGAAATTTCATTAATGCAAACTTGCCGCTGTCTACCTCTCTACCTAAAGCTAATAATGCTAATGTTAGTTGTGTTATGCAATGTTAGCATCAGTCAATCAATCACTTACTGCAGTAGGCCTTTTTACCAAATGCTAATAATGCTAATGTCAGTGATGCTAACTTACTGCAGTTGTACTGTCTACCTAATGCTAATAATGCTAATGTTAGTCATGTTATGTTAGCAATGCTAATGCCAGTAATCCTAATGTAAGTATCAGCAATCATATAGTCAGTCATGCGTGTGTTTGTTGTGCTAATTACATTAAAGAAATGGAATGCTAACGAAGTTAGTCATGTTATGAAACGCTAATGTCAATTATGCTAACTTGCTGCTTTCTGCCTGTCTACCTAATGCTAAAAATGCTAATGTTAGTCATGGTATGTTAGCAATACTAATGCCGGTAATGCTAACTTGCTACTTTCTGCCTGTCTACCCAATACTAATAATGCTAATATTAGGCATGTTATGTTAGTAAAGCTAATATCAGTAATGCTAATGTAAGAACTGTTGATGTTAGCTATCATATAGTCAGGCATGCGGATGTTTGTGGTGCTATTGTCAGCAATGCTAACGTGCTGCAATCTGCTGGTCTCAAGACACAAATGCTAATAATGCTAATGTTAGTCATGTTATGTTAACAATGCTAGTGTCATTAATGGTAACTTGCTGCAAATTGCCTCTCTACCTAATGCTAACAATGCTAATGTTAGCAAAGTTAATGCTGGTAATACTAACGCCACTACAGCTACAGTGTGCTAGATCACCACCACCTAATGCTATCGCTAATTATTGTTATGTTAGCAACATTAATAATGTCAGTTATGCTGATTAATAAGAATGTCAGTAGTGCTAATGCTAATAATGTTAATGTCAGTGATGCTGCAGTTGTTTTGATCACAGCAGGTGTTGAAAGATGCAAGCAAATGGTAGCAATGCTAATGCAGTGCTGTGTGTTATAGTAGGTCAGGGGTCGGCAAGTAGATGTGGCTTCGGGCCAAAATGTTTGTAAACAATCGAACAGTGGGCCAACCTGCGGGGGGGTGTGCTCCGATTCCGTGAGCGTAGGGGGGGCGATACCGCGAGCAGCGGAGCTTCTACAGCTGATCGCCGCTGCTTGGGACACACGTCTCAATTCTGATCACAGATGTATTAAAATGACTCCTGAGACACACGCGTTTTGCACACACTGTTGCTCAGTGAAATCTGGCTGGTACAACTGTGTCCGACCAGTAGCGCGAACGCGGAAATGCCCGGCAGCAGCTGACCACGCGAGTTTCGTGTTGCGGTGACGGACTGGCTTGGCTCCGTGCCAAATCAAATTTTCAAAATCATCTGGTGGGCCAGATATTATTCCTGATGGGTCAGTTTTGGCCCGCGGGCCGCCAGTTGCCAACCACTGTAGTAGGTGGTGGATAATGCTAATGCTATTGATGCTAATAGTGGAAATGCTAGTGATCCTGCAGTGCTGTGTGTTGCAGTAGGTGGTGGATAACGCTAATGCTCGAGATGTTCGATGATGTTTTGCAGCCTAATGAGGCTAATGCTAACAATGCTAACCGTAATGCCAACATTATAAATCTTAATGTTAGTAATGCTGATATACAATTAAACCTTGTTGATGTTCAGTGCTCCTGCTATGATTGTTGGTCAGAAACGTGCTGTTAGCTGCTTTCCAGTAGGTGGCGCCGTCATGGAAACCAAACATCCTAAGAAAATGCAACTTCCTCTGCTGTAGACGCTCGACTCGCTTCACGTCATGGAAACAGAGAAATTATTTAGGAGCCCGATGGGTCGGTTAGTCATTGACCCGCCGCTGTCCGTCACTTTCTTCCTGTGTGGCGTCTGACAGCCCAAGGCCGAGCGGCGTGTCTTATTCATGGAGCTCTGACAGGCGCTCTCCGGACGCCTCGGTCCACCTGCAGGACCCCGTCACCTCCTGAATCACAATTATGACCTCGGCATGCAAACATGCAGTTAACAGAATAAACAGCGAGGACTAATCAAAGGTTGGATGCATTTCCTCCTGCAGCTCCGAGAACGTTTCCTGCAGAACAGCTCCAGATATTCTCCGTGATGAGATGAGGGGATTTTGTGTTAAATTATTGCACCCCGCTGGCAGGTAGAAGCTGCTTTGATCACATCATTACAAACTGAAGGCTGCCATCATAAACATGGTCTCTACTAGTAAACTTTTGTTCATGCCTGTACATGTTTAAAATCCTCAGATGTGATGAATCAACAACTCAGAAATGGTCCAAAATGACTAACAAGGGGTTCCAAATGACTTAAAATTGGTCCAAAATGATAAGAAATTGACTGAAATGCTTCAAAAAAAGTCACCAGAATGACTCAAAATTTGTCCTAAGTAACAGAAATGTAGCAAAATTATTTTTTTTAAATTATCCAAAAACACTCCAAAATGACTTAAATTAGTCTAAATTGTTAGGGGAAAATTCTTTTAATTACTCAAAAGGAATCTTAGGTGACTTTAACTTGTCCAAAATTATCTGGAGAAGGCAATAAAATGTACTGGATGAATAAATGAAGTCAGCATGGCTCAGAAACAGTGAACAGAGGAGGTGGTTGTTGGAGATCCATTCAGCATGGAGAAACATCTTCTACTGATGATGGACAGAGGAGAGAGGAAAAGTCTGGAGAGGCTGGAAATGTTACATTTTTATAGAATAAATGTACCTTTTCCATTTTTTAATTAAATTTTCTGTCTCTCTGTTGCTCTTATGTCTCCTTTCTAAAGAACCGTGCAGCCCACCTAATATCTAGAATATTATTTACTTGTATATCGACAGAAAATGTGGATAAAATATCTTAAAAATGTGTGAAACCCTCTAAAGCTTCAGAGTGAAATGTTGTTTTCAAAATAAAAGCTCGACTTTACGTTCCAGCGGCTCCACCGTGAGTCCAACAGCGGCTAAATGCGTGTGAATGAAATAAACATGAGGCAGGTGGAGGCTGCAGGTCGGAGCAGCTCGGGGAGTTTGGATGTTCGGAGTCGTCTCCTCGTCAATAATGGAACACAGAAACACGTCAGAAACCAAACCTGATGCGAGCGCGTGCTGAGCGTTTCCACCCGACGGCCTCCATCTTCTCCCAGCCTTGAAGCTGTAATGATTTCCACAAACAAAACCTCCCCAGAGGGATTCTGGGATGCAGACCCTCCCCTGCCGCCCGGCGTTTGTTTCAGAGCGAGCCTCGGGTGGAGAGGCTGAGAGGAAAGTTACCGAGCGAGAAGAAGGCAGGTAAATTCACACCGCACGGCTTCCAGCGCGTCTGATTTACATTTAAGTTGTCATCACTCATCTTTCCTGAACATCTCGGAGCCTCCACCACCCTACAGGCTCGGTGGACTTTCACCCAGGACGCCTTCAGGTCCTGTCTCCGTTCATTATTACAGTGTTCAATTCAGATTTTTTGACTTTCACTCAGTGTTCAGTCGCATCTTCAGTTGGTTTTTACTGAGGTTTAGGAACCGAAACCTCTTTCCGATGTTCAGACGGCAAAACTTCTTGTTCAAGTTGAGGTGCTGAAACTACTTCATGGTTCGTCATGGTTATCCAAGTTGTTTAAATCAATCCACTGGACTTTAAGAAAGTTCCTTGAAGACGTTTCACCTCTCATCCAAGAGGCTTCTTCAGTTCTGGTGGTGGTTGGTGTTGCCTCAGCTTTTAAACCTCTGTGAGGTGTGTCCAGGGCTGTTATTCCAACGACCGATACCAAAACTCATCTGACTACTCAACGATGGTCGTTGTGAGTATCAGTGGGGGTCGTTGAAATGCACAGATGTCACTGAGCCCTCATGTGCTAATGGTGGTCATTAGCATGAGTCTGCTGAGTAGTTCTTTTGGGGAGTTTTGAAAGGACCTGATTGTAAATTAACTTAAGAGTTACATTAATTTGTAAATCTGCTCTGAGAAATTACAACACCATCCCTGTTGAAGTAGTCCACTCTGCTCCCAGTGCTCCTGCCACACAGTTTAGACATTAAATCTACTTGGTTAGGTAAAGGCAGCAAACTACTTAGGTTCATATTTGTAGTTTTGTACCTAAAAAGACTGATTTAAACTTTAACACCATTCATTTTAAAGTAGTCCTCTCTGCTCCCAGGGCTCCTGCTACACTTCCTGCTGTCCCCCTGTAACCGGAGCTAAATAAATGTGATAATTAGCTGTTTATGCTAGGTGAGTTTAGCAGCTAAACGGCCACTAACGTGTTTATTAACCAAAACATTGTATGTAATGCCTCTACAACCTTTGAACGGGCTCAGTTGAGGGGAATGTCAAAGTGATGCAGGATTCAAGCGGTTCATCTGTGCTTTAGCGTAGCTTAGCCTAGCTTAGCACAAAGACTGGCTTATTTTCGGCCTCGGTGGGAGAAGCTCCTCTAATGACATAATGTGTGGAAGGTCGTGGAAAAGCGAGAACAAAGGTGGTATTTGAGCTTCAGTGGAGGAGTATGAAAGGACAGCAGATGGCAGGAATCAGCGGTGCATGCTGGGAGTTGAAGTTCAGGAGTATGTCAGCTCCCGCGGCGCCGGGTCTTGAACCTGAAATGCCGACAGAGACGAGATGATTTTCTAACAGAGGAAAGATGTGAACACAGCTCAGGACTGGGAGCGAATAAAAAAGAGAGAGGGTTTGTTTTTGTCCGGGGAGCGACGTGGGAACAACGAGTTTGGAAACGAGCATCTTGAAATCCTTTAAACTCATTATTCAGCCAACAATTAGACCGAGCCCCGGAGCTGGTTCCAGGTCAGAGACGGAGTTTCACACCAACAACAACAAGAGAAGAAGAGCGCTCTGAATGCAAACTGGCTGGAAGTGTGTGTGTGTTGGAGGATGCTGGAAGTTTGTTGGTCGCCGGGGGAACGGCGGTGGGCGTGTTATCCCCGGGTCGAGCCTCGCAGGCAGGACGGAGCCCGTTTCATGTCCTCGGGCAGGTCGGCTCCTCGGGGACGCTTTTATTCTTTATTTCTTTTATTGTGGAGCAGAGAGCGCTGCAGGACACGCAGCTCTGCAAAGCATTGGGCATCGCTAACATCATCCCCATCATCTGCATTTCTAAATATTTCAGGGCAACACCGACTCCGTGTTTAGGCCAAATACCGTCGGTGTTTTATTAAGGGCTGATTATCCTCCTCTGATGCTCAGAAACACATCAACAGCTGATTTACTCTCATGATTCATATTTAAAGTCAGGACAAAATCAGAGGATGTGTTGAGAAGATCTCATTGAATGGATGATTCTGAATCAAAAGGACCACAAAGGGATGCAAAATTAAGACAAAAACATGCAAAACACATGAGAAGACACATAAAATAACACAACAAAACATAGAACAATCAGAAAAACACACAAATGGACACAAAATGAATACAGAGAGACAGAATTTACAAAAAAAGACGAAAAACATCAAAATCATCACAAATAGACACTAATTTATCACAAATAAAGACAAAACAACCACAAATAGACACAAAACAAGCAGAAAAACACACAACTGCAGCAAAAAGACAGAAAACAAGCAGAAAAACACACAAAACGACCACAAATAGACACAAAACAACCACAAAAACAACATAAAATACCACAAAAAGACAGAGAATTACAACTGAGATGCAAAACCAGAAAAACACACAGCTACAACAAAAAGACAGAAAACAACCAGAAATAGATACAAAACAATTACAAAGCACAAAAATGACGACAAATCAACACAAAATTTCCAAAAAGAAACACAAAACATCAAAAACACACAAAACAACCATCAGCAGACAAAAATGACCACAAACCACAAAAAGTCACAAAACAGCCGCAAAAAGTCACAAAACAACCACAAACACAAAACAGCCACAAAAGTCACAAAACAACCACAAAAAGTCACAAAACAACCACAGACACAAAACAACCACAAAACAACCACAAAAGTCACAAAACAGCCACAAAAAGTCACAAAACAACCACAAAAAGTCACAAAACAACCACAGACACAAAACAACCACAAAACAACCACAAAAGTCACAAAACAACCGCAAAAAGTCACAAAACAACCGCAAAAAGTCACAAAACAGCCACAAAAAGTCACAAAACAGCCACAAAAAGTCACAAAACAACCACAGACACAAAACAACCACAAAAAGTCACAAAAGAACCACAAAAAGTCACAAAACAACCACAAACAGACACCAGAATACAACCACAGAGACACAACACAACACAATCCGATGCAAATTTTACCATGAAGAAACACAAAAACACCAGAGAGACAGAAAACCAGACAGATCTGGAGTGAATGATGCTTTTTGCTTTAAACTTCTGTTCTCCTGGACTCTAAACCTTCCTGACATCCGGCCGCCAGGCAGCAGGAAATAGGAAGCAGACATCAGGAAGCATCAGGAGGAACCGCCGTCCAATCAGACGTCTGCTGGAGCCGGTCGTCCCCGGAGACGCTGCCGGCATTATCCAGCCGTAAACACAAACCTGCTCTCTGCTTTCACTCTGACACCTGAACACAACGCTCACAACTTAATGTCTTTTCATCTGTTTCCTCCTAAACACGACGGCAGCTGGAGGTTCACAGAGCTGGAGGACAGACGGAGACGGGACGACCACAGGAGGGAAAGGACCGACACCAGGAGACGAAAGTCAACAGCAAGAGATAAAAAACACCAAACAACCAGAAAGAGTCAAAAATCAGCACAGAGAGATAAAAACAACCAGAAAGAGATGAAAAAGCAAAAACCATGAAACACAGGTGACCACAAAAACATGAAAAAAACACAAGTAGACACAAAACAGCCACAGAAACACACAAAAATAATCACAAAGAGTGAAAAATCATCACAAAAAGATGGAAAAACAAACACAAAGAGTCTAAAACTGACTAAAAACAAACAAAAATGATTACAATGGGGGAAAAAACAACCACAAAGAATCAAAACGCACCACAAAATAACAAAAATAACCACAAAAGGATGAAAAAACACAAATAGACACAAAACATGCAATAAGAGACACACACAAAAACTCAGAAAACAACAAAAAGACATAAAACAATCACAAATAGAGACAAAACACACAAAAACACACAAAACAACCACAAAATTAAATGAACTAAATAAATTAACTTCCATTTAATAAGTTGACTACCAGGTTTTTATTCTGAATTAAAGGTTTTCCAGGAAAGTTGCTGCTCACTGTGAAATAAAATCCACCCGGCTCCTCCCAGAATGCATTGCTGCTGTTTATTTACGGCCGACATGTTTATGGAGGCCTCAGAGGCTTCAGGTGCAGAGATCTACATGAGGACAGATTTATGGTCCACTCCACGTCCTCCTCCTGTTCTGTTCAGCAGAAAGACAGAAAGACAACACAACAACAGGACAACGACCACAAAGAGACACAACAACAGGACGACGACCACAAAGAGACACAACAACAGGACAACGACCACAAAGAGACACAACAACAGGACAACGACCACAAAGAGACACAACAACAGGACGACGACCACAAAGAGACACAACAACAGGACAATGACCACAAAGAGACACAACAACAGGACAACGACCACAAAGAGACACAACAACAGGACAACGACCACAAAGAGACACAACAACAGGACAACGACCACAAAGAGACACAACAACAGGACGACGACCACAAAGAGACACAACAACAGGACGACGACCACAAAGAGACACAACAACAGGACGACGACCACAAAGAGACACAACAACAGGAAAACGACCACAAAGAGACACAACAACAGGACAACGACCACAAAGAGACACAACAACAGGACAACGACCACAAAGAGACACAACAACAGGACGACGACCACAAAGAGACACAACAACAGGACGACGACCACAAAGAGACACAACAACAGGAAAACGACCACAAAGAGACACAACAACAGGACAACGACCACAAAGAGACACAACAACAGGACAACGACCACAAAGAGACACAACAACAGGACAACGACCACAAAGAGACACAACAACAGGACAACGACCACAAAGAGACACAACAACAGGACAACGACCACAAAGAGACACAACAACAGGACAACGACCACAAAGAGACACAACAACAGGACAACGACCACAAAGAGACACAGAAACAACACAACAAACAGTGAAACGACCACAAAGAGACACAACAACAGGAAAACGACTACAAAGGGACACAACAACAGGACAATGACCACAAAGAGACACAACAACAGGACAACGACCACAAAGAGACACAACAACAGGACAACGACCACAAAGAGACACAACAACAGGACAACGACCACAAAGAGACACAACAACAGGAAAACGACCACAAAGAGACACAACAACAGGACAACGACCACAAAGAGACACAACAACAGGACAACGACCACAAAGAGACACAACAACAGGACAACGACCACAAAGAGACACAACAACAGGACAACGACCACAAAGAGACACAGAAACAACACAACAAACAGTGAAACGACCACAAAGAGACACAACAACAGGAAAACGACCACAAAGAGACACAAAAACAGCACAACAACAGGAAAATGACCACAAAGAGACACAAAAACAACACAACAACAGGAAAAGACCACAAAGAGACACAAAAAAACAACACAACAACAGGAAAATGACCACAAAGAGACACAAAAACAACACAACAACAGGAAAATGAGCACAAAAACAACACAACAGGAAAATGACCACAAAGAGACACAGAAACAACACAAAAACAGGAAAATGACCACAAAGACATTTTAAAAAGTTTGCAAAAAGATGGAAATTTGTACAAAAAGACAAAAAAATCCACAAAGATATGAAAACTCACACAAAATGCACAAAAATGACCACAACAAATAAAAAAAGTCTCAAAAAGAGAAATAAAGCATCGACAAAATAGGAAAATTTCCTCAAATTGACAAGAAATGACCAAAAGTTACCACAAAAATACCAAAAATAATTACAAATGACCAAGAATTATTAGAAAATTACCAAACATTACCACATAACAGCCAGAAATCACTGCAAAATGACCAGAAATAACACAAAAATTACCACATAAGAATAAAAAATTATCATAAAATAATGAAAATTTCCACAAAATTACCAGAATTAACAAAAAAGCTGAATATTTACCACAAAATGACCACATAGTTACAGCAAAATGACCAGAAATTACAAATATACAAATTAAGACAAAAAACTCCACAAAAACATGAAAACTAAGCCTAAAAAATTTCTCAAAAAGACAGATAAAACAATGACAAAAGAGGAAAATTTGCACAAAACAACAGAACATTGAACACAAAGAGATGAAAACATCTATGAATACACAAAAAATGCACTAAATTGCAAAAGATTGTCTACAAAGAGAAAAAGAAACTCCTAAAAAAAGACAAAAATAAAAAAATACAACAAATATTTTTAAAGAATTACTTCAAAAGTCAAAAAACTCCCCAAAAGAATGGGAACTTACACAAAACTGCACAAAAATAACCACAACCAGTTAAAAAAAAATGCTTCAAAAAGTCGAAAAAAATGTGAACAAAAGATGAAAAGTGGCCCCAAAAAGCCACAAACCTCACAGATGAAAAATGATTCCAAAACCCTGGAATTAGAGGCGGAAAGTGGATCGTGATTCTCCGCCGCTGTGACAGAATTCAAACATTAAAGGAGAAGTCGTGTCGGTGCGACTCCTCAGAAGGCTTCAGGTTCTTCCTTCGGTTCCTTCTGGGAACAAAACCTGATATCTGAGCTGAGCTTCAAACTGTAAACTGGTTCCTGATTCTATGAACCGGAGACAGAAACTGGAGTAAATAAAATCCTCCTCAGACGCTAACAAACCGTAAATCCTCCACAGCTGCAGAGGAAATCATTTTACCGTCTGAAGAACCAACCAGGAACATTTTGCTGCTGCACAGATTTAGAACGACGAGCTGAGAACCAACAGAACCTTCTGAGGTTCTAACGCGTTCTGGTGTCAGATTCGGTGTCTAACCTCATCTGGAGACAGAAAAACACCAAGAAAAGGAAAACAGGGAGTTCAGAGAGACAACAATTACCAGAAAGGGGGAAAAATGACCATAAAGCGACAGAAAATTACCTCAAAATGACCAAAATCTACAAAAAAACGACGAAAAATGACCACAAAATGACCAGAAATGACCAAAAATTATCCAAAATGTTTACAAAATGACCAAAAATGACCAAAAACGACAGAAAATTACCACGAAACAACCAGAAATTACCAAAAATTATCCAAAATTTTCACAAAATGACGAAAAACGACCACAACATGACCAGAAATGACCAAAAATTATCCAAAATATTAAGAAAATGACCAAAAACGATGAAAAATGACCACAAAATGACCAGAAAATTTTACAAAGTTATGAAAAATTCCCACAAAATGAGCACAAAATTACCAAAAATTCCCACAACATTACCGGAAATGACAAAAAATGAAAACATAGTGATGAAAAATTAGCACAAAATGACCAAAAGTTAAAACATTATGGCCAACATTTTTCCACATTTCCAGAAATGACAAAAAAAAAAATATCATAAAATGACAGCTACTACAAAAAAGGTCAAATTTGTTAAATTAAATGGAAAATCATGTAATTATGAAGCAAAAACACAAATTATAAATTTAACAAAATTAGAAAATATTACAACTTCAGAAATAAGAAGTCAAGATTATGATGGAAACTCAAAATTAGTTAAAGGAAAAGTTTCGCAAATTTATGTCAAAAATGGGAAAAAAATAAATCAAGAAATCAAAGGTATTGATTACATGATTAGGACAAAAATAGGGAAAAAAATTAACATGATCCTATTATGTAATTAGAAATATAAATATAGACTTAAATGAGAAAATGACTGCTAAAATTAGGACATTAAAAGTGAAAATTAATAAATATTATATCAATATTAGGAATCAATAACTCAAAACTATCTTTAAAAAATCCAACAAATAATTAAAAGAATATTAAAGATGAATATTTGAAAAAAATGAAATTTCTTAAATAAAACATAATTTATAATAAATATAAATTCAAAATCAAGACAAACAAGAGTTATTGTTAAATTAAAATTGTCATTAAAATTAAAAATAAAATCAGAAAATATATTAAATTAAAGAGTACAAATCAGGAAAAAAGAGTCACCATTAGAATGAAAATTCTAATTTATAAAATTAACTTAAAAATCTGAAAGAAATCATGAAATTAAAAAGTACAAACCATGAAATAAAAAGTCACTATTAAATTTAAATTAAGATTTATAAAAAGTGAAAATCATGAAATAAAAACTAACAATCCGATTTATAAAATTGATTTAAAAACAACAAAATCAGAAAATAAATAGTAAATTTTATGAAATTAAGAATTAAAAATCCTGAAATAGAGTAACCGTATTAATAATATAAAATTAAAATCAGAAAAAATATTACATTAAAAATAAAAATCATGAATTGAAGAGTCATGACTAGAAATATAAAATATTTTTTTAAAACGACAGAATCGGAAAATAAAAAGTCAAATTCATGATATTCGGAATTAAAAATCATAAAATAATGAGTCACATGAGAACAAGAATGAAATTAAAAGTAAAAATCCTTAAAATAAAGAGTCAATATTAGAGTCTACATAAAAATTAATAAAATTAAATTAAAAATCTGAAAAGTCATGAAACTACACAATAAAAATCAGAAAATCAGAAGTCACTGTTAGAATTAAAAGATATATTTAAGAAATTTAACTTAAAAATCCTGAAACAAAGAATCCCCATTAGAATTAAAATTCAGATTAATAAAATAAAATCAAAAGTCTGAAAATTTATTGAGAAATCTATATAATAAAATAAGGAGTCACTATTAGATTTTAAATTCAGATTTATAAATTTAATTAAAATCGATGAAGTCAGAAAGTAAAAATAAAAATTTATGAAATTAAACAATCGAAATTATTACTTGGAAATTTAATATTCTTCAATAAAAATGTGAAAAAAATGTCAGAAATGTATAAAATGGTTAAATAAAATTTAATGTATGATAAAGATTTTTTTTAAATTAGATTTATTAAGCTAAGTACTAAAAATCAGGAAATAAAGAATCACTATTAGAATTAAAAACCAGATTTATAAAACTAAATTAAAAATCAGAAAATCTTTTAAATTAACAAGTTAAAATCATGATTAAAGACTCGCTGTCAGATTTATAAAATTAACTTAAAAGCGACAAAATCATAAAATAAAAAGTGAAATTCATGAAATGAAGAGTTAAAAATCATAAAATAAGAAGTCACTGTTAAAATTAAAAGATATATTTATAAAAAAATAAATATCCTCTATTAGAATTAAAATTCAGGTTAGTAAAATAAAATCAAAAATCTGACAATGCATTAAATTAAGAAATCTATGTAATAAAATAAGGAGTCGCTGTTAGAATTAAAAGTGAACCTTCTGGAATTAAAATGCTAAACGAGTCCGCCCCACCACAGCGTTCAGATCGATGACTGTGGAATAAAATGATTGTTTTTCTGGTTTTATCGGACGCGGATTCTACTGCTGATTTCATTCGTGTCTCTCTCTCTCTTTCTTTCTCTCTCTCTCCCCTCTGCTGTTGTTTTTCTTGTTTTTCTGTTTCCTCCTCCCTCTCTCATGCCTGGAACCATGCCCTTTCCCTCTTCAAACTAATTACCTCGGCTACCTTGTACCCGCCGCCCCGCCGGGACTCCAACAACTGTCAGAGCGGTATTATTTTTGAAATTTAAACAATCATCTTACGTGCGCCGCTGCTAAGATCCCGGCCTTTTCGGCAGCTTCGACCTTCAGTAATTAATACCCCAGGGCCCATTATTGGCAAAGCCTTTATCCTCGGGGCCGAGGAGCCTCCAACCCGCTAATTACGGCCAAGCAGCTAATCTCCCCCCGCCTGATTGACAGCTACACCTATTCCACTAATTGCCTGTTGCAGACAACACCTGGTGAACCGCCGCGCCGGGGGAGGCAGCCGGCCGAACACCGGTCCTGGGGGAGGGCAAACGGGGGAGGGAGGGAGGGATGGAGGCATTGTCTTTATGTGCAGGGGGGAGGATGGAGGGGAGGTAAGGAAGATGGATGGAGGGGAGGAGAGTATGGAAGAGGATGGAGGAAGATGGAGGGGGGAGAGAGAGGAGGACAGGGGTGAGGAAGGAGGAAGGATATGGGGGGAAGAGAGTATGGAAGAGGATGGAGGCAACAGGCCGCCGACCAGTCCTGGGGGAGGACAAACGGGGAAGGGAGGGAGGGAGGAGAGAGGTGTTGTCTTTATGTGCAGGGGGGGGGGGGGGGGTGGAGAAGAGAGGTAAGGAAGGAGTGGAGGATGGGGTGAGGAAGGGAAAGGATAGAAGATGATGGAGGGGGAAGAGAAATGCATTGTCTTCATGTATGGGAGGAAGACGGACGATAAAAGGGGAGAAGAGGACGGAGGGGGGAGGACAACAAGTGGGGAGGATCCACAGGCTGGGAGGATGGAGGGGAAGAGAGGAGGCACCGAAATGGGAGGATGGAAGGGTGAGAATAAAGGGAGGAGAGGAGGATGGAGGAGGACCTGGGATGAAGGGGGAGGTATAGAAGAGGATGGAGGGGCAGGAGAAAAAGAAGAGACTTTAGGATGGAGAGAGAGGAAAACAAGTGGGGAGGATGGAGGGGTGAGGGTGGAGGAATATGGGAGGGGAGGTAAAGATGGAGGAGAATCCATCAGTGTCTCTACCTGGAACCACCTGTTGGTCTTCTACCTGTACAGGATATGACATGAAGTTTGCTCTGTGCAGATTAACGATGAAAACGTGACTGAATCTCAGCCTCTGATATACGCGAGTCGATGTGAATGAAGAATAAATGTCATGAGCGTGTGCCGTCCATCCATGAAAAATAAACAACCAAAGCATAAACGGAGCTCCTGCAATCACAGAGAAACTAGGCAAACATGAACCCCACAATCACACGGAAACTAGCCAAACATGAACCCCACAATCACAGGGAAACTAGCCAGACATGCACCCCACAATCACAGGGAAACTAGCCAGACAAGAACCCCACAATCACACGGAAACTAGCCAAACATGAACCCCACAATCACAGGGAAACTAGCCAGACATGCACCCCACAATCACAGGGAAACTAGCCAAACATGAACCCCACAATCACAGGGAAACTAGCCAAACATGAACCCCACAATCACAGGGAAACTAGCCAGACAAGAACCCCACAATCACACGGAAACTAGCCAAACATGAACCCTACAATCACAGGGAAACTAGCCAGACAAGAACCCCACAATCACACGGAAACTAGCCAAACATGAACCCCACAATCACAGGGAAACTAGCCAAACATGAACCCCACAATCACAGGGAAACTAGCCAGACAAGAACCCCACAATCACACGGAAACTAGCCAAACATGAACCCCACAATCACAGGGAAACTAGCCAAACATGAGGCCTACAATCACAGGGAAACTAACCAGATATGAACCCTACAATCACAGGGAAACTAGCCAAACATGAGGCCTACAATCACAGGGAAACTAACCAGATATGAACCCTACAATCACAGGGAAACTAGCCAAACATGAGGCCTACAATCACAGGGAAACTAGCCAAATATGAGTCTTACAATCACAAGGAAACTAGCCAAACGTGAACCCCACAATCACAGGGAAACTAGCCAAACATGAACCCTACAATCACAGGGAAACTAGCCAAATATGAGTCTTACAATCACAAGGAAACTAGCCAAACATGAGGCCTACAATCACAGGGAAACTAACCAGATATGAACCCTACAATCACAGGGAAACTAGCCAAATATGAGTCTTACAATCACAAGGAAACTAGCCAAACGTGAACCCCACAATCACACGGAAACTAGCCAAACATGAACCCTACAATCACAGGGAAACTAGCCAAACATGAGGCCTACAATCACAGGGAAACTAACCAGATATGAACCCTACAATCACAGGGAAACTAGCCAAACATGAGGCCTACAATCACAGGGAAACTAGCCAGACAAGAACCCTACAATCACAGGGAAACTAGCCAAACATGAACCCTACAATCACAGGGAAACTAACCAGATATGAACCATACAATCACAGGGAAACTGGCCAAACATGAGGCCTATAATCACAGGGAAACTAGCCAAACATGAACCCTAAAATCACAGGGAAACTAGCCAAACATGAACCCTACAATCACAGGGAAACTAGCCAAACATGAGGCCTACAATCACAGGGAAACTAGCCAAACATGAGGCCTACAATCACAGGGAAACTAGCCAAATATGAACCCTACAATCACAGGGAAACTAGCCAAACATGAACCCTACAATCACAGGGAAACTAGCCAAACATGAGGCCTACAATCACAGGGAAACTAGCCAAACATGAGGCCTACAATCACAGGGAAACTAGTCCTTGCCCTTGTGGCATTTATGTGTTTGGAGAGAAATCCCAGAAAAAGGAGGAGGAAAATATGGATGCAGTTCATCCATTTGCTTCATGCTTTTGTGGTTCGTGCTGGAGGACATCTCTAAAAGACTTCTGCTGCCACAGCTCTACTCGGCTGTCTTCTTAGTTTAAATCCCACATGCTTGTTTTGATGCGTTTTGTCGCCACAAATCATCTATTTGGATTTATCTCCAGTGTGCTGCTGATCAGTAGTCATTTCATCCTGCATTTCTATTGGTTAGTTAGTTGTTGTAGGTCGAGCAGCATCACACTGTGAGACGATCACTCAGATTTTTATATCAGCTTGTCTTTGGTCGCCATGACAACGGCCATCCTTGTACCTGTCTCTCAGTGAGACGTAGGACCACCGATTTTGAGCCAAGACCAAAGATATCACCACCATTCTGTCATGATAGTTATCTTTGGTCTCGGACACAGTGTGTAGAGGCTTTAACACGCCTACAAGACCTAAAACACCTGAAACATCTCATTGGTTCATTTGCAGATGAAACCGTTCTATTCCACCACAAACATCTAAACATCGTCTTTGAGTCAACAAAGAACATTTTCACCTGCCGGAGTTTCGTACGAATGATTCGGACTCAATGTGGAAACGATAGAACCTAAAATACTACACTAAGTACTTATGGTTCTAAAGGTGTGTTCCACCCAAAATACTGCATCATCCAGGCACCTATAGTTCTAAAGGTTTATCTTACCTGAAATACTAGATTGTCCAAGTACTTCTAAAGGTATGTTCCACTCAGCGTAGTAGATCTTCCAGGTACCTGTTGTTCCAAAGTTTCCAGAGTTCCTCTACATGCGAGGACTCTGTGCTGTTAATTATTGATGAACAGAACATTTGTCATTAAAGCGCGTCTTTGTGTTCCAGCAGCTTCTTCAGTGTTTTCTGAATCTATTCTGAGTTTAGATAAAGTTCTTTGAACGGCCCCCAGTGAGGGGAGCAGAGCTAAAAGAGTTCTAGGAGGCGTGTTAGAACCTGCTGTTCTTTCCGTGTTGTTTGTGCAGTTAAAGGTCACGGAGCTCCTCGGCCGACGCTCTGCTCTGTACCGTGTGGAGCGATGTGGGGTTTGCAGAATAAGTGGGAGTGATATCTGAGTGTCTGACAGCAGCGCTGATGTCTGAGGGCGGTCGGGGGGTTTGGGACTCGCTGTCAGTCTGCCTCCGTCTGACGGGCTGGCGAGGGGAAAAGGCCAGCGCTCCGAGGCCCGGCGTGGGGCCGCAGGACGCCGCCCGGCCCGACGGGACACCCGGCACCGCAGTGTTGTGCAAATGTAAGCCGTCACCCCCACGGCTCCTGACCTCAGCCTGGCAGCGCCCGGCGAGCGGCCCATCGATTGATCTAAATAACATTATGACGTGATTAACATAAACGGTCTGCCGAGGGGCCCGGCCGGCCCCGGCAGACCGGACCGCACAGCAGGCAGCGGCACCGCGGAGCCACGACACGGATCACAGAGTCAGAAAATCCATCTGGAGACGCTCTGCTGCAGCCAAATGCAGATTCTGAAACATCCAACGGGCAGCAGAGAGCAGCTCAGACAATAACTTTAACTTCACCAGTCGTTTAAATTCAGACAACGAGGCTGAAATATTCACAACCGGGCGACATTAAAAAGCTCCACATCGGGGAACGCCACAGAGCTTCGTCTGTCAGATGAAAACACAGAAATGTCAAACACTCCTCTGCAGGACAACATAAAAAACCTTCAGAAAGAATAAAGTTTAGAGCAAACGACCAGTGAATTGTTAATTTTCCCGTCTGCAGTGAAGCCTCGTTATCAGGAGAACAATCACATGAAATAATATGAGGTTAATTAAAGTAAATAAAGAAATGAGCAGAATGTCACCACAGAAACTAAAACAACGAGAATTAGATGTTCAGTTTTCTGACAGTCCTTGAACGCATCACCTGCTGTTCTAAGCCTGAAACTGGGATTCTTTATCAACCCTGGTGTCGTCCTGCAGCTCAGATTGTCCCGGTTTAAAGTTTGAAAATGTGGAAAAAGTATATATTCTCACGTTGAAACTTCTGATGTTCACATTTTCAACATTTTTGGGAAATTTTTGAACATTTTTTGGTGGAATAAACAGAAATGTTAAAAATGTTTCACTAAGAACATTCACAGAAAATTCCCCCAAATCCAGCTAATTGTGGTGAATTTTGTTAGATTTTTTTGGTGAATGTTCTTAAAGAAAATATTAAAAGTTTTACTGATATAAATGCAATCTTTTTAGATATTTTTAGGATTTTTTTGGGGAAGACTTGTACTCATTTCTTGAAAATATTTACAGGAATTTTCTTGCCAAATTATTATTTTTTAAAATAAAACTTTGAAGGGAAACTTTTTCGGAATTAGTGGAATTTTCTTCCTGAAGGTTTTGCAAATTTTCAGAAATTTGTGGAATTTTTTGCAGAATTTTTGGGATTTTTTTCAGACAATGAAGCAATATTTTTGGTGCCTGTAAATGAGGACAACAGGAGGGTTAGAATCATTTTATTCTACGCTTGTCATCAGATAACTAGATTCAGTAAAAAGCAAAACCCTTCTTCCCTCCTGGAGCTGATTCTCCACTCAGCAGAGAGTTTTTAGGTTGAACTGCAGGCAGTGTTTAGAGTAAACTCCAACCTACAGGATGATAAATAAAGTCAGCATTGGCAGAAACAGAGAACAGAGGAGGAGGTTGTTGGAGATCCATCCAGCATGGAGAAACATCTATTGATGATGAACAGAGGAGAGAGGAAAAGACTGGAGATGGTTAATATCTGTAGTTTGTGGAGACAAAACGACAAAAAAAATGAGACTCGAAATGACAAAAACGAGACAGAGAATGAGACAAAACTGAAATATTTGACAAATGGCACAAAGCGAGCAGAGCTGGACCTGAATATCCCAATATCGGAATATTGGTATTCAAATATTGACTTTTGTCGTCATTTTATGTCTCTTTGAGGTGTTCTGTGCCTCTGTGGTTGTTTTGTGACTTTGTGTTTGCTTGACTGTACTTATTGTCCATTTTGCATCTCTTTTATGTCATTGTGTGTCTTTGTGGTTGTTTTCTGTCTGTTTTTGGTCATGTCTTCTCTCTTTGTGATCATTTTGTGTCTTTTTGTGTCTTCTACAGGTTCTTTAGTGTGTCTTTGTGTCATTTTGTTTGTGTTTTTAGCTATTTCTTGTCTTTTTGTGGTTGTTTTCTGTCTGTTTTTAGTCATGTCTTGTGTTTTTTTGTCATCCTTTTTTGTCTTTTGTGACTTTTACAAGTTTTTCACTGTGTCTTTGTGATCATTTTGTGTCTTTTTGTGACTTTTACAGGTTATTCAGTATGTCTTTGTGGTCATTTTGTGTATTTTTGCTTCTTCTACAGGTTCTTTAGTGTGTCTTTGTGATCATTTTGTGTCTTTTTGTTTCTTTTATAGGTTCTTTCCTGTGTCTGGGTGCCATTTTCTTTGTTTTTCTAGCTGCTTTGTGTCTTTTTATGGTTGTTTGATTGTACCTTTTGGCCATTTTGCATCTCTTTTTTGTCATGTATGTTTTTAAAAAAAATCATTTTATGTCTCTTTGTGGGTGTTTTGTGTTTCTGTGCTGTTGTTATTAATTTTGAACTTTAATTCAGATTAGATTCTCTCCAACAATCAGCTGTTTCCTGTCTGCTTTATTAAACTTCAGAGGAGTGTGTGGTTTCGGTGTGTGTTGTGTGTCAGAACGGTGTTGAAGACGGAGGGTTGTGTTGTGTGTCGAGGTTTTTCCAGGATCTTTACGATCTGTTTCCACTTCCTCAGATCTGGCTGGCCGCCGCCGCCGGGCCTTCTGGGTAGCGACGCCGAGCCTCCTGGACATCGGCTGTAAAGGAAGCAAATGGAGCAGAAAAGCTGTGAGAGGGGAGCAGCTCGGCTACATCCTTCCTGACGCCGTGTCCAGCCTAATGTTTGGTTAAATGACACTCAGAGGCTTGTCTGTGGCGAGGTTTTCCACATTTGCATCCATCCAAGGTTTCAAATGTACAAAAAGACACACAACATGGTCATAAAAATGCACAAAATATGAACTAAAAGGTGCAAAAATATGGTAAAAAGACACAAAATGACCTCAGTGGGATGAAAGCCAACAGAAAATAGATGCAAAATGCAAACACACACATGTAAAAACTACCACAAAGACACAGAAACAACAAAATAGATTCTAACCCCCCCCCCCCCAGAAATATACAATATTCAGCCAGAAAAACACACAAAATATCAACTAAAGGTTACAAAAATACAGTAAAGAGATGCAAAATGACCTAAACAAGATACAAACTAACAGAGAATTAATGCAAAATGAACACGAACACACGCAAAAGCTACCACAAAGAGACAGAAACAACAAAATAGAAGCCAAAATGAACAAAAATAAACAACATGGTCATTAAAAGCAAAAACTACTACCTAAAAGATACAAAAAAATCCAGTGAAAACACACAAAATGACCATGATGTGAAGCACGGTGGTGGCATCATCATGATGTGAAGCACGGTGGAGGTAGCATCATGATGTGAAGCACGGTGGTGGCAGCATCATGACGTGAAGCACGGTGGAGGCAGCATCATGATGTGAAGCACGGTGGAGGCAGCATCATGATGTGAAGCACGGTGGTGGCAGCATCATGATGTGAAGCATGGTGGAGGTAGCATCATGACGTGAAGCACGGTGGAGGCAGCATCATGATGTGAAGCACGGTGGAGGCAGCATCATGACGTGAAGCACGGTGGAGGCAGCATCATGATGTGAAGCACGGTGGTGGCAGCATCATGACGTGAAGCACGGTGGAGGCAGCATCATGATGTGAAGCACGGTGGAGGTAGCATCATGACGTGAAGCACGGTGGAGGCAGCATCATGACGTGAAGCACGGTGGAGGCAGCATCATGACGTGAAGCACGGTGGAGGCAGCATCATGATGTGAAGCACGGTGGTGGCAGCATCATGATGTGAAGCACGGTGGAGGCAGCATCATGACGTGAAGCACGGTGGAGGCAGCATCATGATGTGAAGCACGGTGGAGGTAGCATCATGACGTGAAGCACGGTGGAGGCAGCATCATGATGTGAAGCACGGTGGTGGCAGCATCATGACGTGAAGCACGGTGGAGGCAGCATCATGACGTGAAGCACGGTGGAGGCAGCATCATGATGTGAAGCACGGTGGTGGCAGCATCATGATGTGAAGCACGGTGGAGGTAGCATCATGACGTGAAGCACGGTGGAGGCAGCATCATGACGTGAAGCACGGTGGAGGCAGCATCATGATGTGAAGCACGGTGGTGGCAGCATCATGATGTGAAGCACGGTGGTGGCAGCATCATGATGTGAAGCACGGTGGAGGCAGCATCATGACGTGAAGCACGGTGGAGGCAGCATCATGACGTGAAGCACGGTGGTGGCAGCATCATGATGTGAAGCACGGTGGAGGTAGCATCATGACGTGAAGCACGGTGGAGGCAGCATCATGATGTGAAGCACGGTGGAGGCAGCATCATGATGTGAAGCACGGTGGTGGCAGCATCATGACGTGAAGCACGGTGGAGGCAGCATCATGACGTGAAGCACGGTGGAGGCAGCATCATGACGTGAAGCACGGTGGAGGCAGCATCATGATGTGAAGCACGGTGGAGGCAGCATCATGACGTGAAGCACGGTGGAGGCAGCATCATGATGTGAAGCATGGTGGAGGCAGCATCATTGATGAAACTAAAACTACATCTAGAAACCACGTCTGAAAAGATCTTTTGATTTCAGGCTGCAGAACGAAGAAAAAAATATCCGTATTTAATCTTCATTTTTCTGGATATTATTTCCAGAACAGCAGCAAAGTTGAAAGTTGTTTCTATTTTTACATCAACATTTTTCTATTTTACATCTACAACAAACAGTTTCAATGATTTTCTTGCGGTAACCAGAAACCTGTCAAAGTTGCTGCTGGGTTTCTGGTTCAAGTGCATCAAATGTTCAGCATCAAACACCAAATCATTACGTTTTATTTGTAAATCTTCAGTGTCTTTTTTTCAGATTCTCACCTTGTTTTTAATGGTTAATTTGTTGGTCTGCAAGCTGTTGATTCCTGATTGGCTGCTTTATTTTGAGGTGCTGCGCTGGAGCTGCTGCGGGTCAAACACACGCAGACGTTAGCGTGTTGGGAGGCTGTCGGAACACGCAGAGCAGCTTCATCACGTTACGTAACCGCCTCTAATTAACGGAGCCGTCTGCAGGTGATGAATGAGTCACCTGGAAACACGACCAATCCACAGAGGACAGCAGCAACACAGACAGGGAGAAAAGGATCATGGGTAAATAAGACCAGGGTAGAGGGAGGAAGATGAAATGTCAAGACCCTAAAGATTCAGCGTGAATAAAAACTTCTGAAATATACACACTAATACATACATTACTTATTAAAATACACACATGAAGTATACACATTAATATTAGCTCTAATATATGTATTATTATACATAGAAGGAATATATACATTAATGTACACACAGAAAATACACATATTAATATAAACACTGATATATATATTAAATTATGCATTAGAATAAGAAGTATGCACACAAAGATACACATTAATATACACAGCAATATAAGCATGATTATACAGTAAATAAATTAGACACAAGAACTACACGTTACTATGTATATTAATAAATACGCTAATATACACACAAATATATGTTTGATTATGCACAAGAGAAGTATACACATTACTATACATACACGAAATATGTAAATGAATGCTTCACATTATCATGATGCCGCCACCATGCTTTACATAATGATGCTGCCGCCGCCATGCTTTATATAATGATGCTGCCTCCACCATGCTTTATATAATGATGCTGCCTCCACCATGCTTTATATAATGATGCTGCCACCACCATGCTTTATATAATGATGCTGCCTCCACCATGCTTTATATAATGATGCTGCCGCCGCCATGCTTTATATAATGATGCTGCCTCCACCATGCTTTATATAATGATGCTGCCACCACCATGCTTTAAATAATGATGCTGCCTCCACCATGCTTTAAATAATGATGCTGCCGCCACCATGCTTTATATAATGATGCTGCCACCACCATGCTTTAAATAATGATGCTGCCTCCACCATGCTTTAAATAATGATGCTGCCTCCACCATGCTTTAAATAATGATGCTGCCACCACCATGCTTTACATAATGATGCTGCCACCACCATGCTTTAAATAATGATGCTGCCACCACCATGCTTTAAATAATGATGCTGCCTCCACCATGCTTTAAATAATGATGCTGCCGCCGCCATGCTTTATATAATGATGCTGCCACCACCATGCTTTAAATAATGATGCTGCCACCACCATGCTTTATATAATGATGCTGCCACCACCATGCTTTATATAATGATGCTGCCACCACCATGCTTTAAATAATGATGCTGCCTCCACCGTGCTTTATATAATGATGCTGCCACCACCATGCTTTATATAATGATGCTGCCTCCACCGTGCTTTAAATAATGATGCTGCCTCCACCATGCTTTAAATAATGATGCTGCCGCCACCATGCTTTATATAATGATGCTGCCACCACCATGCTTTATATAATGATGCTGCCTCCACCATGCTTTATATAATGATGCTGCCTCCACCATGCTTTATATAATGATGCTGCCGCCACCATGCTTTAAATAATGATGCTGCCGCCACCATGCTTTATATAATGATGCTGCCACCACCATGCTTTATATAATGATGCTGCCTCCACCATGCTTTATATAATGATGCTGCCTCCACCATGCTTTATATAATGATGCTGCCACCACCATGCTTTAAATAATGATGCTGCCGCCACCATGCTTTATATAATGATGCTGCCACCACCATGGAACAAGTTTCTTTCCTGATTTAATAAAAAAAAAAAGTTTAGTTTTAAATGCTTGCAATCCATGTTGCAGTAATTTGACGCTGCAGCACCTGAGTGTTTAGGTTTAGTGCAGAACAGTATTTTATTGTTTATTTTAAAGCAGAACCAGAGCAGGAAAATGACACTGAATGTGTTGGATGAATCTCATTTGGTCCCTAAGATGCTACAATCAGACATTTCTGGGCTGAACTGAGAAGAAACTTTGACAGAAACATATTTTTTTACTTCCACATTTTGTGTCTGAGCCGGCGTCTCCCTGCTCGTCGCCTGTCAGGCTGCAGCCTAATGACACTCAGAGACTTAATGCACTGACCAAAGCAGCGATTATCACCTCTGTAATCCTGCAGTTCATTAGTCCCCCCCTCATAACGAAGCTGAACTCCAGGGACCTGCCCACTAATGCACACATTAACACTGATGGACTTTAAAGCAGAGCTGTGAGGAGGACCTGGTCCTGGGGAGGCTCCAGGAGGGTCGGGTCTTGTTCTCGCTGGTTTTTAGGGACGTATTGATCGCTTGAGGTTAAAGAGCAGGAAGGTTGTTTCTCTAATTGATCTTTATGCTGCTAAAAGGGAAATAAATGCTTTATCTTCAGTGCATTTTAGTGGAGTGAAGCTGAACCTGGAGGTAAAGAAAACCTCTAAACTCCAAACAGTTTCTGGCGTTTTTGTCTCGTTTTTCTTTGGAATTTAAAATCCTGCAGCTCTGTGGAACCAGAACAACCATGAAGGAGAGAAAAAACACACAACATGGCCATAAAGACACCTAAAAATATCAACAGTTTCCTCTGGGATATCCTTCTGCTGTTTCCATCCAGAGTCACAACAACAGGCGTCTCTTACCTGTCTAACAGGTGTGAACAGACTCCGCCCACTCAGCTGCTCACCTGGTTCTGCGGAGAAACTCTCTGACTGACATCTGTGTGTTTATTCCAGGTATGAATCTCTGTCATAGTTCTTAATGTAAAAAACATCACAAAAACATTCGAAGTAAAGAAACCAAAAGAACGAAGCAGCTGGAGATTCCTTGTTTTCTCTGTTTTATGTCCTGTTTTTGCTGTTTTGTGTCTCTGTGCCATTTTGTATCTCATTTTTGTTGTTTTGTGTGTCCTTATTGTCATTTTGAGTCTAGTTTTTGCTGTTTCATGTCCTGTTTTTGCTGTTTTGTGTCTCTGTCATGTTATTTTGTGTGTCCTTATTGTCGTTTTATGTACTGTTCTTGTTGTTTTGTGTCTCTTTCATGTTTTTTGTCTTCTTTTTGCTGTTTTGTGTGTCCTTATTGTCGTTTTATGTCCTGTTTTTGCTGCTTTGTGTGTATTTTTGGTGTTTTATGTCCTGTTCTTGTTGTTTTGTGTCTCTTTCATGCATTTTGTCTTCTTTTTCCTGTTTTGTGTCTCCGTTCCATTTTGTGTCTCGTTTTTGTTGTTTTGTGTGTCCTTTTGAGTCTAGTTTTTGCTGTTTTATGTCTCTTTCATGCTTTTTGTCTTCTTTTTGCTGTTTTGTGTGTCATTGTTGTTTTATGTCTTCTTTTTGCTGTTTTGTGTGTCCTTATTGTTGTTTTATGTCCTTTTCTTGCTGTTTTGTGTCTCTTTCATGTTTTGTGTGTCCTTATTGTCGTTTTATGTCCTGTGTTTGCTGCTTTGTGTCTCCTTTTTGTCGTTATGAGTCTTCTTTCTGTCATTTTATGTCCTGTTTTTGCTGGTTTATGTCTCTTTCATGCTTTTTTGTCTTCTTTTTGCTGTTTTGTGTGTCCTTTTGTCATTTTATGTCCTGTTTTTGCTGCTTTGTGTCTCCTTTTTGTCGTTTTGAGTCTTCTTTCTGTCATTTTATGTCCTGTTTTTGCTGGTTTATGTCTCTTTCATGCTTTTTTGTCTTCTTTTGCTGTTTTGTGTGTCCTTTTTGTCATTTTATGTCCTGTTTTTGCTGCTTTGTGTCTCCTTTTTGTCATTTTGAGTCTTCTTTCTGTCATTTTATGTCCTGTTTTTGCTGGTTTATGTCTCTTTCATGCTTTTTTGTCTTCTTTTTGCTGTTTTGTGTGTCCTTTCTGTCATTTTATGTCCTGTTTTTGCTGCTTTGTGTCTCCTTTTTGTCATTTTGAGTCTTCTTTCTGTCATTTTATGTCCTGTTTTTGCTGTTTTATGTCTCTTTCATGTTGTTTTTTGTCTTCTTTTGCTGTCTTATGTCCTGTTTTCTGCTTCCTTCATGTCGTTTTGAGCTCCAGTCTGATCAGATCTGTGAGAATCCATCTGATGAGGTGAAGATCTGCCATGTGATCTCTGCAGAGCCTCTTAATTACGTCTTTAAGGTGCAGTAAGTCGGTTTGTCATATTTCAGCGCTGGGCCTGATAATGGCTTGTTAGGGTTCAGGAGGAAGGGGCTGCTGCTGCTCTCTAATCACGCCGAGGCTTTGATTAGCCCGAGCTAACGAATAATGGGTGGCATTTTCCGACGGCGGCGAGGGGAGATGATTTAACGTCCTTCTTCCTCCTCCTCCTCCTCCCATGCCGGCGGTTTTGATCTATTTTTTACTGCCTGTCTCGGTCGTTTATCAGCAGCAGAACGGCCAGTAAAGTAATCCGACATTAGCGCCCAGCGACTAATACCTCAGCAACAGAAACAGAGAGACAGCAGAGGTTTGTCATCTGAATAAATCATGGCGCTCGTCTCCATTAAAGCGAGGAGAAACGTCGACTTTGGCCTCTGAACCGGCTTCTCAAACCAGAGATGAGTCGGTTAAAGTGGGAAATGAACGTTCTGCAGCTGTGAAACTCTCTGAGGATCTCGAGCTGCTTTTGTTTCATCGAACCTGAAAATACAACTTCTGACAAAATAATTTCTCATCAGGATCGAGAAAGTTCGATCTTATCTTATTTTGTTGTAGCTTAGCTTATATTAATATTTTTTATTTGATTTGATTTTTTTGCAATCTTATCTCACCGTATTTTTACTTTATTCTGTATTATCTTATCTTAGCTTATTTTGTCATAGCTTAGCTTAGCTTGTCTTATTTTGTCTTAGCTTAGCTTAGCCAAGCTTATCTTATCTTATCTTATGCTTATTTAGCATATATAATCTTAACTATGTTCACTTATCTGAGCTCATCATATTTTTGTCTTAGCTTAGCCTAGCCTTGTTTAAATTATTTTTACTTTATTTTGGATTATCTTAGCTTAGCTTAATGTAGCTTACCTTAGCTTATTTTCTGTTGTTTTAGCTTAACCTCCTTATCTTATGCTAATTTAGCTTTTCTTAACTTCACTTAGCTTATCTTAGCTTATTTTGTCTTAGCTTAGCCTAGCCTATCTTATCTTATTTTGCTTTAGCTTAGCATAGCTTATACTAACTTAGCTTATCTTAGGTTAATTTACCTTTCATTAGCTTAGCTTCTTGCTAATTTAGCATAAATTATCAGAACTTAGCTTATATTAGCTTATTTAGTCTTAGCTTATCTTAGCGCAGCTTAGCTTATTGGCATAGCTTAGTTAAACCCAGATTAATTTATTTTGTGATAGTTTAGCCTTGCCAATCTTATGCTAATTTTGCTTATCTTATGCTAACTAAGCTTATCTTATCTTAACGTGATTTAACTTAGCTCATCTCATTTTGTCTTAACTTAGCCTAGCCACACCTAGATTATCTTATGATAAATTAGCTTATAATAGCTTAAATTATTTTGTCTTCTTTTAGCTTAGCTTCGTCTAGTCTAGTCTAGGTTTATGTTATGCTAATTTAGCTTAACTTATCATAGCTTATATTATTTTGTCTTATTTTCATGCAGCTTAGTCTAGCCTAGCCTAGCTTATCTCATTTTATGCTATTTCAGCTTAGCTTATCTCAGCATATCTTATTTTGTCTTACTTCAGCTTTGCTTAATTTAGCCTAGCCTATCTTATGCTAATTTTGTCTTATAAGCTAAGTTAAACTAAATTAAGCTATTATCTTATCTTAATTAGCTTACCTTAGCTTATTTGTTGTCTTTTCCTAACATAGCTTATCTCATTTTGTCTTAGCTTAGCCTAGCCAGGCCTAGCTTATCTTATTGTAATTCTCCTAAATTATAGCTTAATTCATTTTGTGTGTCGTTTATTCCATCTTGTGTCTTGTTTTAGGTCATTTCTCCTCGCCATCATCATGTTTTTGTCTCATTTTCCTTGTTGTTGTGTTTTGTTGTCTCTATGTGTTATATTTATTTATATATTCATATTTACAGTCTTTAATATTTGAAGTAAACATCAGACAGACCAAAGCAGTATTTCTGATTTTTCATGCAGTGTTTTGCTCTGTTGTCCTCAGTGTTCTGTTGTGTTGTTGTATTGTGTTACTGTGTTGTGTTGTCCAGCCCGATGCTGTAACCTGCAGCTTGTTGTTGTTGCAGGTTTCCTCCTGCGGTTTGTGGATGAGGTGCAGCAGGTTTATTCCTCGTCTCGTCCTGACAGCAGACTTTTTTGCTCGTGGCTAAAACGCTGAAGTTCATCCGTCACGCCGGACTAATTGCCATCGAGGGGGAAGAAGAGTGGAGTCTGATCTGACAGGAGGCTGAACATGATAATGAAGCTTCACTGGATCTGAGAGGTTGGACCGCCACTCACATTTACAGCTCCGCAGTTTTTGCCTGCTGTGACTTGTTTTCGCCCCACTGTGAGTTGTTTTTAACCGCTATGACGTGTTTTTATGCTTGTTTTTATACACTGTGACTCATTTTTACCCCACTGTGACTCATTTTTACCCCATTGATTCGTTTTTATGATTTTTTACCCTCTGTGACTCATTTTTATGCTTGTTTTTACCCACTGTGAATCGTTTTTACCCACTGTGACTCGTTTTTATACTTGTTTTTACCCACTGTGACTCATTTTTGTACTCGTTTTTACCCACTGTGAATCGTTTTTACCCACTGTGACTCGTTTTTACACTCGTTTTTACCCACTTGCTAACTGTGACTCATTTCTATACAAGTTTTAACCCGTTGTGGCTCATTTTTACCCACCGTGATTAGTTTTTACTCGCTGTGGCTTGTTTTTATTCACTGCTCATTTTTATGCTTGTTTTTACTCACAGTGACTCGTTTTCACTCGCTGTGACTTGCTTTTGCCCACTGTGACTCAATTTTACCCTCTGTGACTGATTTTTGTGCTTGTTTTACCCACCGTGACTTATACTTACAATTGTTTTTACCCACTGTGATTCGTTTTTATGCTTGTTTTACCCACTTTGATTCATTGTTACACTGTGGCTTGTTTTTACTTATTTTTTATGGTTTTGTGTCTCATTTTTGACATTTTGTTCCTTGTTTCTGTTGTTTTCCATCTCATTTTTGACGGTTTGTGTGTCTTTTGGGTCATTTTGTGTGTCGTTTTTGTTGTTCTTTTTCTTGTTTTTGACATTTTGTGCCATTTTGTGTCTTCTTTGACCAGTAGTACATCTGTGACTGCATAATCCTGACAGTGAAACACGGATAAATGTGTTGTTTTCTGCCTCTTTGTGGTCCTTTTGTGTCTCTTTGTGGTTGTTTGGTGTCAGACTCTGTACTTTTAGATATTTTAGGTGAAATAAAATATACATTTGTCTTCCAGTTCAAAGGAATCGTGGTGAAATGCATCTGCGTTGTGAAGCACATAATCCCTGTGAATATTTCATGGAGTCCAGTGAAAGAGTGTTTTCATTTACATGTGATGTGATTTAGCTCATTTCGCACCGTGGCAGTTATTAGTTTCTGTGTTTCTTTTATGTTTCTAATTGGAATCGTGTGCAGTTCTGAGGAGGATTATTTATTTAGGTGCTTTTGCTGATGCGCTCCAGGTGAACAAGCGCCCACATTATTTACCATTTATTTATTATAGATGTGTTTTTGGAAGATATTCTCTATTTTGCTTTCTCGGGCTGTTTTTGTAGTTTTTCAGCGTGTTAAACTCACAAAATGTTGTGTTTAAAACCTCCTTACATGTGGATATTTGGCTGGTTAACAGCAGAATCCGGATAAAACTCCTGGCATGAGTTATTAAAGACGAGCAGGATTGATTTGAGCCGGAAGCAGACGTGTCCTTGAAATAATCAGAGGACAGAGTCAGACCGACTGCAGCCTCACTCTGCAGCTGCCGTTTATTTGTTTGTTTGTTTTTTTGTTTGTTTGCTGCCCCTCCTCAGGTATCGATCTGAAACCTGACAAACGGATGAATCCCTGCAGACTGAGGGCGAATTTCAGGAAGCAGCCTTGGAGATGACGGAGACGAGCATTGACGCCCCGACAATTATTTATTCATCACATCACTTCCAGCTTCTTCTTTTTCTTCTTTTCTTCATCGTCATTGTTGTTATCTTCTTTCTTCTTCTTCAACTTCTTCTTTTTAGTCATCTTTTTTAGTCTTCTTCTTCTTCTTAGTCATCTTCTTCGTCTTTTTCGTCTTCTTCTTCTTCTTTGTCTTCTTTCTTTGTCTTCTTCATCATCCTCTTTGTTTTCTTCTTCATCTTCTTCATCTTCTTCTTCTTCGTCGTCGTCTTCTTTATCGTCTTCTTCTTTGTCTTCTTCTTCATCTTCTTTCTTTTCTATTTCTTTGTCTTCTTCATTGTCTTTCTTCTTTATCTTCTTCTACCTCATCTTCTTCTTCCTCATCTTCTTCTACTCTTCTTCGTGTTTTTAGTATTCTTCTTCGTTATCGTCTTTTTGTCCTTCTTCGTTTTCTTTGTCTTCTACGTCGTTGTCGTTGTCATTGTCATCTTTGTCTTCTTTCTTCTTCTTCTTCATCTTTGTCTTCTTTCTTTTTCATCATCTTCTTTGTTTTCTTCTTCATATTCTACTTCGTCTTCTTCTTCCTCTTCTTCTTCGTTGTCTTCTTTTTCGCCTTCTTCGTCTTCTTTCTTTGTCTATTTCTTTGTCTTATTCATTGTCTTTCTTCTTTAGCTTCTTCTTCCTCGTCTTCTTGTACTTTTCTTCATCTTCTTAGTATTCTTCTTCGTTGTCGTTGTTGTCGTCTTTGTCTTCGTTCTTCTTCTTTGTCATCATTGTCTTTATCTTCTTTCTTCTTCTTCTTTGCATGACTGAGGTGAAGCTCCGTCTGTGTTCCATGATGTCCATCTGAAACTTTGACTCTTTACTCTGTAGTTTGTGTCTTTTTGTGGTTGTTTTTTTTTTGTCTCTTTGAGGTTGTGCTGTGTTGCTTTGTGGTTATTTTGTTTTTTTGTTGTCATTTTAAGTCTCTTTGCATTTGTTTTGTGTGTCTTTGAGGTCATGTTGTGTCTCTTTGTGGACAGTGAAGCCATTTTGTGAGTCTTTGTAGCAGTTTTACATGTGTTTATAGTTGTGTTTTGTCTTTTTACAGTTATTTTCTGTCTCTTTGGGGTTGCTTCGTTTATCTCGTGACCTAGAATACCACCATGAAAGCATAGTCCTAACAGTGAAGCAGAGTGTGATAATATAGAGATGATATATTTACAGATGCACTATGATGAACCGGTTCCTGAACTGGTCCTGGACTGACTTTGAAACTCTTTTGAGGCTGGTATAGGACTGGATCTAGACGTCATTTGGAATCCTTTTAGACATGTTTCAGACTGATCCTGACCTGGTTTTGGGCTGGTGTTCAACTGGTTCTTCTTGGGGCTGGACTCTCTGGATTTCTTCTGGACTGGTTGTGGACTTTAACACTTTTTTTCAGACTGATATAGGACTGGATCTAGAGTTCTTAGTTTTCAGATTCATTTTGGACTGGTTCTGTACTGATTTTACAACTGTTTTTCAGACTGATGTAGGACTGGATCTAGACGTCTTTTTGAGTCCTTCCAGACATGTTTCAGCCTGGTTCTGCCCTGGCTTTGGGCTGGTGTTTAACTGATTCTTCCTGGGGTTGGACTCGTCTTGGACTCTCTGGACTTCTTCTGGACTGGTTTTGGACTTTAACACTTTTTTCAGACTGATATAGGATTAAATCTAGAGTTGTTTTGGAATCCTTCCACACATGTTTCATCCTGGTTCTGGCCTGGTTTTGGACTTGTTCCGGCTGGTTTTTGAGCTACTTCCTGGTTTGTTTTAGACTGGTGTTGTTTTTAGATTGATCTTGGGCCACTCCTGGTTCTGTGCTGGTTTCTGGCCTGCTGTTCCACTGGTTTGATCAGTGTTTTCAGATTCATTCCAGAATGGTTCTGGCCTGGTTCTGCTCTACAGCCGAAATTCTTCTGAAATGGCTTTGGACTGACTTTAACATTTTTTTCAGAATCTAACAGGACTGGATCTGCGCTTCTTTTGGAATCCTTCCACACATGTTTCAGCCTGGTTCTGGCCTGGTGTTGAACTTGTTCCAGTTGGTTTCTGAGCTACTTTCAGGCTTGTTTTAGACTGGGTTCAATGTTGTCATCAGGCCGGGTTGGGGCCACTCCTGAACTGGTTCTGGACTGGTATTATATTGTGTAACACTTGTTTGAGGGGTCCGGGTCGAGCTGACAGGGAAAATATTTGGTACTCTCCAGGGTGCAGCTTAGTTCACATTCAGCTCTGCTTTTACTTCCCTCCCAGGAGCAGAAACTTGGCTTCGGTTATGATGACTTCTCCAGATGTGCACCTCACTTTTTCTTCTCCTTCCCCTCCTCCCGCACTCCATTGTGAATTTCTGAACACCACAATTAACATCTATAAATCATGTCCCGAATACTTCCTGCTCAATCACAGGGGAATATCGGGGAACAGCCCAATAACTCATTACAAATTGGAGGCTTAAAGCAGCCAAAAAGATAAATTGTGTCGTGAAAAAAAAAGCTTGAACAGGACGAGAGTCTCAGCGTTTTAATGACAGCCGCTCCGTTAAATTAGAGGTAGACGATTAATAAAGAGCTCCGACAGTCTGCTTCCCCTCACAGTCTTGTCAGAAATCTTTTTTTATTTTATTTTGGTTCATGATGAAATCCATCACGGAGAAGATTTGCCAGATCCAATTAGGAGGCTTTTTATTTACTTTATGAAACAGTTTGACAAGTTTAGGACAAAATAACAAACCAAACTAATTATGTGAGCAGTAAATAAAAGTTTATAAAGTGTCTTTGAGATGTTTTTATCGAGCAGATCGCGCTGCAGCTGATTTCTGTGGAGATTTGATTCGAAAAACACAGAAAGGAAAAGAACTGAAAGAGCAAATAATCTCAGGCTGCTCCACCCTGCAGCGCTGTTTACCCTCCCAGACTTAACAAACCAGTCCAGAACCAGTACAGGAGCGGCCCAAAACCGGTCTGGAAACAATATTAACACCAGTCCAGAACAAATTTAGAACCACTTCCCTACAAGTCTTAAAAACAATGTTAAAGTCGGACCAAAACCAGTTCAGAAATCTGGCAGTAAAGCAGAAACAGAACCAGTCAAAAAGCTAGAATAAAAAAAATAAATTAATAAAACCAATCGAGAAGTAGATGAGAAACCAATCCAGAACAAGTCTGGAAGTAATTCAGAAAACAGCCAGAACAAATCTTAAACCTGAAGCAGATCAGAAACAGGCCAAAACCAAGCTTGAACAAGTCCAGAACAAGTCTAGAATAAGTCCGACAATAGAACAGAAAGAGGCCAAAGCCAGTCCGAAATGAGTCTGAAAACATTGATAAAACCAGCCGAGAAGTTTTCCAGAAACCAGTCCAGAACAAGACCAAAACCAGTCAAGAAGAACTTCGGCTGTATGACAGAACCAATCCAGAATCATTCCAGGAGTGGTCCCAAACCAGTCTGAAAACAATACTGAAACCAGACCACAAAAAGTCCAGAAACAGGCCAGAACCGAGCTAAACTGTGTCCAGAACAAGTCTAGAACCAGCTTCCTAGAGTCAGTCCAAAACCAGTCCAGAACAACACCGTTAGTAGGGCAGGAACAGGTCAGAACCAGTACAGAATCAGTCTGAAAACAATATTTAAACCAGTTGAAAAGTAGGCCAGAAACGGAAACTAAAATGAGTCCAAAACAAATTTAGAACCAGTTCCTAAACAATTTAAAACCAAGACTAGTCCAACTCAGGCAGAACAAAACCAAAACCAGCCCAGAACCAACCCTGAACCAGTCCAGTCTGGAAGTAGACCAGAACTGTTGTGTAAGCAGCCGTAAAATCTGCTCCAGAAATCCAAAGAGCCTGAAAATTACATTAAAACCAGTCCAGAGCAAGTCAAAAAGTGGGTCTGAAACAGACCAGAACCGAGCTAAACTGAGTCCAAAACAAATCTAAAACCACAACCAAGCTGGTATAAAAAATTCAGTCCAGAACCAGATCAGAAACTGTAAATATATCATCTCCTCAGCATCTTTTCCTCTCATCCAGCCTCATATTACCACACTCTGTGCTTCACTGTCAGGATTATGCATTCACTGGTAGCTCTGAAAATGAGTTTGAGTCCTTATTTATCATCTTTTTAAGTGTTTCATTCGTGTTTTATTTTGAAAAGTGAAGAACGCAGAACCAAATAGACAACCAATAGCATACAGGTACTATACTATCGTATCTATATTATCCCTGAAACAAAATAATTCTACGAAATATGGACAAAATAGAAAAAACTAAATGTAATACTGACAGTGGTTCTGACAGAAAAATCACACATGAAACATGGAAATAGTCGAGGTCCGGTTCTGAACATGTTTCGGCTTGGTTTGTCACATGTTCTAACCCCTTCTGGACTCATTCTCACCTGGTTCTGGACTTATTCTGTCCAAGTTGTGGCCTGTTCTTGGACTGGTTCTAAACTGGTTCTGAGTTTTTTTCTGAACTTAATCTTGCATGGATCTGGCCTGGTTTTAGACATGTTCTGGCCTGGTTGATGAGTTATTCTTCCCTGGTTCTGGGTGAGTTTCTGGCCTGTGTTTGAACTCAGTCCGATTTGGTTCTGTCCTGATGTTGGACTGGTTCTGGCCTGGCTATGGACTCATTCTGGTCCTGTTTGGTCCTCTTTTTGGACTCATTCTGGTCTGATGTTGGACTTATTCTGACCATGTTTTGGACTTACTGGTGTCTGGTTCTGGCCTGATATTGATTTATTTTAGCCTGGTTCTGGATTGGTGTTGGACTCATTCTGACCATGTTTTGGACATATTCGTGCCTGGTTCTGGTTTGAGATTGGTCCCTTCCTGGCCCGGTTCTCACCTGATATTCGATTTATTCTGATCTTGTTTTGGACTTTTTCTGGCCTGATATTGAACTTACTGTTGTCTGGTTCTGGTGCTTTGTTGGATTTATTCTGACCCGCTATGGGCCTCTTCCTGGCCTGGTTCTGACCCGCTATTGGCCTCTTCCTGGCCCGGTTCCGGTCCAGTTCTGATGCCGCCTCTCTTTGTGTTGGTTTCAGCTCTAGTGTGAATTTGCATAAACTCTCACGTTAGCGTCGCTGCTGAGGGACTCTGAGCCGCCGCCGTCACTCAGGTGGCACTGCAAAGGATTGTGGGAGGTTTGAGGATGATGAATGTGCCTCCCCCCTTCCTCCCCCCTCCTCACCCTTTGGCTCGGAGCTCCTGGAAGCCTCCCGTTGAGACGACGCTCCTCTCTTTCCTTTTTATTGTTGCTCTTGCACCACCTGCACCCCTCCCCCCCCAGGTCCGTCCTCCCCTGTCTCCCCCATCCTCCCCCCTCAGGTCCGTCCTCCCCCACCTCCCCCCTCTCAGCATCTTTTAAGTCGTGCAGCAGAACAGATGGCAGAACATGTAGCTGACCTAAAATACGTCCTTCCTCTGGGAGGTGTTTGCAGCTCTCAGTATGGCTGCTGGAGGAGACGGATCGGCGTTGGGAGGAAGAACCGAACCCAAACCTGAACCTGAAACCTGACATTCAGCAGCAGACCGAGGATCTCCTCTCGGAACCGTAAAAGTGGCGGCAGGTGATGGCGGCTCTTGGCAGGGATTCGTCGGTTGGCTCGTCACGTTCCCGGCGGGCCGCGGACTCGGAGCCAGAACTGCTGCTTGTTTTCTATCTCCAGTTTGTTTCGCTCCGAGCCAAAACACCAGAGCAAAATATGACTGATTGAAGGAGTGATTTGGACTTGGTTTTAGACTGGTTTGAACCGGTTTTAGACTTCCTCTTGGGCTGGTTTTCTTCTTAGTTTTGGATTGTGCTTAGACCGAGTTTAGACTAATTTTAGATCCGGTTTTGAACTAGACTTGGTTTTACACTTGACTTTGTATTGGTTTAAGATTTGGTTTTTGACTGGTTCCTGACAAGATTTAGACTGAGTTTAGACTTGGTTTTAGACTTGTTTTGGACTGTTTTTAGAACTGTTTTGGATGGATTATAGATTTGGCTTTAAACTTAGTTTTAGTCTTGGTTTTGGATTGGATTTAGGCCTACTCTTAGACTGGTTTTCAGCTTAGTTTTGGATTACGCTGAGACCAAGTTTAGAGTAATTTTAGACCTGATTTTAGACTAGTTGTACACTTAGTTTTAAGTTGGTTTAGCATTTGGTTTTTGACTGATTTTGGACTGGCTTTAGAATTGTTTTGGGGGGGTGGTAGATTTGGTTTTAGATTTTGTTTGGTCTTGGTATTGGATTGGATTTAGACTGGTTTTGATCTTGGTATTGAACAGATTTGGTTTTAGGTTGGTTTCAGACTTAGTTTTCGACTGGTTATAAACTGGGTTTAGAGTGATTTCGACTTGGTTTTTGACTTTGGTTTAGACAGGTTTTGAAAAGGGTGCTGGAGTGGTTTGAAATTTGTTTATAAAGTGGTTTCAGACTTAGTTTTCGACTGGTTATGAACTGGTTTTAAAGTCATTTTAGACCTGGTTTTAGACTTGGTTTAGGTTTGGATTTAGACTGGTTTTGAGCTGGTTTTGATCTTGGTACTGGACAGGCTTTACACTTGGTTTTGGAGTAGTTTTCGACTGACTTGGGCTGGTTTTGAACTGGTTTTGATCTTGATGCTAAACTGGTCGTAGACTGGTTTTTCACCTGAGTTTAGACTTTCTTCTGCACTGGTTTCCAACTTAGTTTTTGGACTGGTTCTGGACTGTTACTGGAGTGATTCTGTTGTAGTTTGGATTGCATGCTAGCTGGTTCTGAAGTGGTTCTGAACTGGTTCTGAACTGGTTCTGATCGGGTTGTTAGCTGTTATTTTTTACTGTGTTCTTTGTTTTCTTCTTGAGAACAGTAACCACAGTCTGAACCACCTCACAGTTTCCACATGAGGTAAAACACTGTCAAATTTCCCACAGTTCAACATGTGCTTCATCATCATCATCATCATCTTCCTCTTCATCATCATCATCATCAACATCAGGATCATCCAGGAACCACATCAGAGCCTGGTGGTGAGTCGACCTCTGGGACTCCACCCTGAACCGACCACCGTCAGCCGGAGGAGATAATGTCACCAAGATGTCACAAACAAAGAGGGGTGAGGAGGGGTGAGGCTGCCGCTGAGGAGACAATCGATCAGTGTGAGTTTGTGGGATGATTGGCTGTGATTTACGACGTGGATGCTGTTGTTTGGCAGACGCAGCGCTGTGATGATGTGAAGTGTCTGTCTGGGGTCGACCTGCAGACAAACGGCTCGTTGTGGCTCTAAGAGAACGTCTTGGAGGTTCTCCGTCGATGGAACCGTCGCTCGAACACGCCGGGAAACACCGTCCAACTGTGTCAGATTTACGACGCCTTTCGTCAAACATTTGTCTTTAATTTTTCGATTCGCCTCGCTCAGTTCGACTTGAACCTAAAACTGTGTGAAATATGTTTTACTGGAAGAAAGCAGGAGATCAGAGGAGTTATGCAGCGTTTCAGCGCCTGAACTGTAAAAATATTCATGTTTAATTTCAGCCAATATAAAATAATTATTGCTTACTTTTATTGTTCTAATTTTGATATAAAAAAAAACAGCAGTTATGAAGGTTTCATCTGAATGTAACCATTTTCTGCTCACTTCTGGTTTACTGGTTTTAGACTAGTTTGGACCTAGTATTGGACTGGTTTTAGACTAGTTTGAGACTTAGTTTTAGACTGGTTTTAGGCTAGTTTAAGACTTAGTTTTAGACTGGTTTCATACATAGTTTTGGACTGGGTCTAGACTTAGTCTTAGACTGGTTATAGATTTAGTTCTGGACTGGTTTTCGACTTAGTTTTTTGACTGGTTTTAGACAGTTTTGTACTGATTTTAAACTTAGCTTTGGGCTGCTTTTAGATTAAGTTTGGACTAGTTTGAGATTTAGTTTTAGACTAGTTTGAGACTTATTTTGGACTTGGTCTTGGGTCAGATTTAGACTAGTTTGGAACTGGTTTTGATCTTGGTGCTGGACTGGTTCTGAACTGGTTTTGGACATGGTTTGACTTTATTTCAAATCCGGCTCTGAACTGGTTTTATACATACCTTTGGACTGGTTCTAAACTTAGTTTTGGACTGGGTCTTGGATCAGATTTAGACTAATTTTAGACTGGTTTCATACAGACTTTTGGACTGGTTTTAGACTTAGTTTTAGACTGATTTCATGCTTAGTTATAGACTGGTTTTATATATCGTCTTGGACTGGTTCTGAACTGGTTTTGGACCAAATAAACTCAAGAAGTTGCTGCTGTGACTTAAAGCTTTTATTAGAAGGAAGACTTTATGAGTGAATTAATGCAGCATTTGTACATCTGGGCTGCAAGAAAATCTATAAAAAAATTATTTCAGTCGATATCAATAATTATTGATTATTTCTAGTAGCGTATATTGAATAATAAAGACTTAAACTGATATTAAACTTGGTCTTGGATCTGGTTTTAAACTGGGTTTGGTCTTGGTTTAGAGCTGGCTTTAGGTTTGTTTTGGACCGGTGAAGGATTTATGGTGCAGAAGGTCAAGATGTGCAAAAGATGAGCGATAATTAATCAAAGTTTTCTTTTTGCTTTGGGAATTTTTCCCACCAGAACTGACGAGCACATCCATCAGTTGAGTTCTTCCACTGCAGTCGTTTATTCTGAGTTTTCTGACTCGCTGCAGCTTCGTTCTTTCAGGAATGTTTGATTCTGACTGCTAAAATATGACCGAAGGCGCTGAATGTTTCTCCCACCAAACGTCAGAGCGCCGAGAAAAATGGTCACGTCTTTATTTTCCCATTTGGAAGTTGCTTCAGCTGGAAGTCGGCGTTTCCGGCTTTCCTCCATGTATTCGTCCTCTCAGGCTGGTCCGAAGCCACAAACTGCCAGCTCGCTCTCTCTGGATTTCCCATTAAGATCGCCCACCGAGATCCAGGAATAAAAAAAAAAGCAAAAAGGAAAGAAAACCCCGAGAATAACCTTCAGCTGCTGAGAGACCGACTCCTCGTTCAGTTCAGTTATTATCTCATCACTTCACCGAGGAGGGAAATGAAGGCTGAAGTGTGAAGGGAATGAAAAACATGTAGAATGTACGGAGGACCAACACTGCCATGAAAACAAGGAAGAACAAATTACATTTACAACAAACCAAATCATGTCAATGAAAAGACTGAAAGGCTAGTTTTAGACAGTTTTAGACCAACTTTTAGACTTCTTTTAGACTTAGTTTTGGACTGATTTTAGACTGATTTTAGCCTTAGTTTTAGACTGGTTACAGACTTTGTCTTAGACTAGTTCTAGTCTTGGTCTTGGTTTTGGATTGGATTTAGACCAATTATGGACTGGTTTTGACAAAAAAAAGTTCACATGACCACACAGAGACAAAAAGACACAAAATAATTACAAAAACACATGAAGAGCGCTGTGTCTGTCACACCCGTCCATCCACCCAGACCTCCTCCTGGCTACAGCTCAGTAACGTGACGTTTTATTGGGGCACACGGCATCCAAAAAAATAAAACCAAAACTGTGCTGTCAGAGTTCATTTCCTGCCAGCGGACTAATTCTATAAGCAGCTGTTTATTTGAGGCGCTTTTTTATTTCTGAGGAAACAATAAAAGCGACGCGTGTAGCAGGATGTTTGAGATTAACGCGGTATTTACTGTTTATTCTGGTCTGTTGGCAGGACGGAGCCTCCATCAGTCTGAGCGGTGGCTGGGATGAAGGTGATGCCAGCTCCTCCTCCTCCTCCTCCTCCTCCTCTACTCTCCGATGATTTACAGCCCCGAGCTGCAGAGTTCAGCCTGGATCCAAGCCCCCTTTTAACACCGGCTTTGTATTCTAATGACCCCCTAAACTGCACACAATCCATTTTCTGTCCATTAGCAGCGCGCGGCCGCCGCAGCTAATATTCTTTAATTCACTCCTCGAAGCGGGGGGATTGTCCGGGGGCCTCGCTGCACTTAATGCCTGCAATTACATCAGGTTACACATCCTGAAGTGACCCCCGGGGGCCCGACGGAGGAGGAGGACTTCTCCCCCCACCACCACACCCCGCCGGCTAATCGACTCCGAGTCCGTCCAAACACCTGCCGGAGACGCCTCACCTCGGCTCCTCCTCGGCCCGTCCAGCCCGGCTTCGTTAAGGAATAAAAGACGCTGGAATGCGAGCGCAGATGGCCGAGAGAAACCTGCAGTCAATTAGCGGCGGCACAATGCGGGGTTTGTCCGGGGAAGGAAGGAGAAACGGCTAACAGAGTGGTTTTATGGCACTTATTTATGGCCTTATAACTCAGAAATCAAATTAGTTGAGTGAGAGGAGGCCGAGCCGGAGCTGACCTCCTCCTCCTCCTCCTGCAGGGTCGAGCTGATACCGCAGAGAACCGGCCAAAGAAAACAAGAACCCGAGCCTTGGTGGAAAAGACCCGCTGATGGAGGGAGGAGGTGAAAGTACCGCCATCAGAAATCACACTGGAGTAAAAGTACAGCAGCAGCATCAGCTGGAAAGGACCAAAAAGGAAAGGAAATAAAAGTACAGAAAGAACGTCAACAAGAAGACAGAGAGCAGCAGCAGCGAAGTGATTAAAAACAAGGGATGGAGCCAAGAAAAGATGAACAAAATGACCACAAAGAGACACAAAATAAACACAAAAAGACATAAAATGACAAGAAAGAAACACAAAGCAACTACAAAGAGAGATAACACAACCACAAAAAAGACACAAAACAGCAACAAAAAGACACAAAACAACAACAGAGACACAAAACAACCACAAACAGACGTAAAACGATCATAAACAGATACAAAACGACCAGAAAAGAGACACAAAACAGCAACAAAAAGACACAAAACAGCAACAAAAAGACACAAAACAACCACAAAAAGACACAAAGCAACAGAGACACAAAACAACCACAGACACAAAACAACAAACAGACACAAAACAGTAACAGAGACACAAAACAACCACAAACAGACGTAAAATGATCATAAACAGATACAAAACGACCAGAAAAGAGACACAAAACAGCAACAAAAAGACACAAAACAGCAACAAAAAGACACAAAACAACCACAAAAAGACACAAAGCAACCACAAACAGACACAAAACAACAACAGAGACACAAAACAACAACAAACAGACACAAAACAATCACAGAGACACAAAACAACCACAGAGACACAAAACAACAACAAACAGACACAAAACAACCACAGAGACACAAAACAGCAACAAAAAGACACAAAACAACCACAAAAAGACACAAAACAACAACAAACAGACACAAAACAACAACAGAGACACAAAACAACAACAAACAGACACAAAACAATCACAGAGACACAAAACAACCACAGAGACACAAAACAACCACAGAGAGACACAAAACAACAACAAACAGACACAAAACAATCACAGAGACACAAAACAACAACAAACAGACACAAAACAACCACAGAGACACAAAACAACAACAAACAGACACAAAACAACCACAGAGACACAAAACAGCAACAAAAAGACACAAAACAACCACAAAGAAACATGTAATCATTCTAAAGAGCTGCCCGTCCATCCACCTCGACCTCCTCCTGGCGGCTGCTCAGTAACACGTTTCATTGGCTCAGAACCCTGTTGCCTCGGTAACAGGCGGGTAAACAGTCTACAGACCTGAACTCTGGTGTTGTTAATGCAGCGGAAACCACCTGCAGAGGGTTTAGAAAACACCAGCGCTGCTGAGAGGCGACGGTTCGCAGCTCCACAGTTTCCCACAGAACACGCCCAAACAGATTTATGTTTTTCCATCTCGGCCGTGTGAAAGCACAGCTGAGCGGAGCGCCGAGGGCCTGGCCGGAACGCCGCGATCCGCTGGGACACGTTAGGATCCAATCTGAATCTGCAGAAAACATCATCGATCCGACCTGTCGCTGAGCGTTTGTTTTCCTTTCACCGCTAATATCTGATATCACAGCCTGCCGATCTAACAGGGGGGACGGGGAGTCTGAGCGGTGGTCTGAGGCCCCTGGTGGTCCAGGACCCGGACCACCAGGGGCCTCAGACCATCAGGGGCCTCAGACCACCAGGGGCCTCAGACCACCAGGGGCCTCAGACCATCAGGGGCCCCCACAAATTTACATCAAAGATAATTGAGAAACTCTGGCAGCAGGGTCTTCTAAAGCTGTAAAAACTGTAAATATACCAAGAAATATCAGCGAAATAATAAGATTTTTAGCTGCTGCAAATGCACATTTAATTTTAAAGTCATTCCTTGTCAAATAAATTATTATCTATAATTTGCTGATTTTTAAAATGTGGACATTATTAACAGTTTTACCCTTAAAGCATAAAATAATTAATATATTAATTAATAATACAACATAATATGTTATTAATATTTCTATTGATAATATGAATATTTAGTTATATTTTGTCTGAAATTTATAATTTATGAAAAATAGTAAAAATATGTTTTTTAAAAATAAATTTACAATTTACAATTTTAGCATTTTTTAGAAAATAATTGTTTCAAAAGTTTCTTACAATTTTCCACTCAGATTTCACACGTTTTTTTAATTTTCAGTATTTTTTAAAAATACTGTAAAAAATAACAAAGTATATTTTGACAATCGAATATTGTAAAAGAAAGCATTAGTATTTATAAAAAATACTTATAATTATAATATAAATCAAAATAGTTAATTATTATATTAGTTAATAATACCATATATGTTAGTGTTTCTACTGATAATATTTATTTATTATTTTTATGTGATTTTATAATTTATAAAAATAGTGAAAATATATATTTTTAAAACAAATTATTTAAAATTTTAGCATTTTTCTTTATTAAAAAATTATAGTAATTGCCTAAAAAGTTTCTTTCAATTTTCCACTCTGATTTAATGTGTTTTCATTATTATATATTTTTGTGATTTAACAAGATAATTATATTAGAATTTATATATGAAAGTATTTTTTAAAACAACAGTTTCTTTAAAAATCATTATTTACAATTCAAACATTTTTTCAAGGTTAATGTAAATATTTTTTCTTTATTAGATTATTTATGTAATTTAACAAAACTTAAAAATCTGTGAAACTATTGTTTTTATAACTTTTATTACACATATTTTTATCATGTAGAACATTTCTTAAATATTGTAAAAGATAAAGTGTATTTTACAGTCAAATACTAGAACAGAAAGCTTTAGCATTTTTAAAAACACAGATATTTTTGATGTGGACGTTATTTACAGTTTTGGGCTTAAAACATGAATTAATATATTCTTTCTGTGGTTTTATGAGATAACTATGTTATAATTCATATATAACAATAATTAAATGTATTGTTTAAGAAAACAGCAATTTATTTTAAAAATTATTTTGTATATTAATAATAATTATTATATATTTTATTTTATATGCAGCAAATATCTTTTAGAATATAATTTAAACCTGATCAGGACAAACCCCAGTGAAGCACATTTAATGTTTGTTTTGCTCATTTTTCTAAAGTATTTGTTTCGGATTGTTTGAATTATTATTACTGCAGTGATTAGAATTAAAATCCTTAAATTGAAACACTTCACTGTCAAACAAACCAGAAATGTGAGCTACGGTTTGTAAAACGTGGAGTGATTAACGCTGATGAATGAACCGACGCAGGAGGTTTTCTTCAGGTCTCTGTTGAAGTCCAGATGTTCCAGCAGTGACACAACAGTTCGAGGAAGAGAAGAAGAAGAAGCTGTGGAGCTGAGAACATGTTGGGTCCAAACACCTCCATCCTCCTCCTCCTCGTCCTGGACAGATGTTAGAATCATTACCAAAAAAAAAAAAAAAAGCCGGTGTGGGTTTTCCAAGAGCGCAAACAAAAGAATGTTCTAATGGTGCTGCTTTAAGAGGAAAAATGTTGGACTGCTGGAGAAATTCAATTACAGCGTGATTGAGTGTTGACATTTCTGAGGCCGTCCGACAGGAAATTCATTAAAAGCAGCAGCGGAGCGGCCTGGGAGGGGAACTCCAGCCGGTCCGGGGTGATTATGGGACGGATCGCTGCTCGGGTCAGGCCGCCGCTCTCCGCCCGGCCCGCCGCTGGATGTTTAGAGGCTCCACCACCGCCACTGATTGGAAATAATCCACCCGGGACCGGAGCTCACATGTGCAGCGAGCGGGGAGGTTTCAGGAATAAAGCGAGCCATTGATTCTGACACGCATGCTATTGTAATAAGCTAATCTGGGAACGGAGCCGTCGAGAAACAAGACGGCCGTTTGTAAGCGATTTACGACGGCGTCTAATCATTACGGCGAGGCGGGGTCAACAGGAACGGCTCAGGTTGCAGCCAGGTTCTCTGTTTTAGGGGCTCCAGGTCTGTTCTGGCTGCAGCTTCATCAGGATTCCTGCAAAACCTGCAGAAAGAGTTTCTGTCCTCCTGGGTGTCCAAGAACAGATTAAAGAATGTCAAAGACGTCAGGTGGAACGTCCAGAAGGTTCCGACCGTTTTAACAGAATCCACATCAAAGTCTGCAAGACTTAACTCAAAAATCTTCTCAAATGCATCAAAAACAGATTCAGGTATGGAATAAAGACAAAGAAAAAAGTGCAAAAACTGAAATAAAACCACAGAATGCACCAACAGGAACAGATTAGTTCAAAGAATGCATCCTAAAAGAACGTGTTGGATTCAGGTGGAACGTCCAGAACAACGAGGCGTCTGACGGGTTTCAACCGTTTGGACAAAAGTTGCATTGATCTCCGTAAGACTTAACATCAAAATCCTCTTGAATGCATCAAAAACTTTGTTTTGGCTCCAGATGTTTTCTGGCTGCAGCTTCATCAGGATTCCTGCTGCACAAACCTGTTAGGAGCAGATTAAAGAACGTCAGGTGGAACGTCCAGAACAACGAGGCGTCAGACGCATCGATCTCTGCAAGACTTGATGTCAACAATGTTCTTAAATGCATCAAAAAATCTTGAAAAAGTTCAAAGAATGCATCATAAAAGAACGTATCTCAGTCAGGTGGAACGTCCAGAAGGTTTCAGCTGTTTCAGTAAAATTTGCATCAAACTCTGCAAAACATCAAAAACATCTCTGCAAGACTTAGTGTCAAAAACATCGCAAAAGAAAACAAATAAACGTCTGCAACCTTTATATTAGCACCAGACTTTAAGAAAAAGGAACAAAAAGCATAAATGAAGTTTGATCTCTGCAAGATTTAACATCAAAAATGTTCTTTAATGTAAAATAAGGAACATTCTGAATGAATTCTGGTTCTACAGATGATGACTGTCACCAAACAAAGTCCAACATTTGTGGACAAACTGAACAGAGTTTTATTCTTTTTTGCATTTTGTACCTTTTAGTTGATCTTTTTTGTTTTTATTGTATTTTTTAATCTATTTTGTCGGTCTCTGTGTCTTTGTGATGGTTTTTGCATCTTGTTGTTGGTATTTTGTGTGTTTAGGGCCATGTTTTGTGTATTTCAGTGTATTTTACATCTATGTTGATGGTTTTCTCTCTGTGGTAGTTTTTGCATGTGTCTTTGCATTTTGCTTCTGTTTTGTGTTGTTTTGCATCTCTTTCAGCTTATTTTGTGTCTTTTAGCATCTTTTGCGTTGATATTTTGTGTTTTTATGGCCATGTTGTGTGTATTTTTGTTTCCTTGGATCTATTTTGCCAGTTTCTGTCTCTTTGTGGTAGTTTTTTCATGCTGTTGTTGATCTTTTGTGTATTTTATGGCCATATTTGATGTGTTTTGGTAGATGCTTCTTTTTCTTTGTGGTCGTTTTTTGCATGTGTGTCTTTAAGTTTTGCTTCTACTTTGTGTTGGTTTGTGTCTCTTTCAGCTCATTTGGAGTCTCTTTGTTGTAATTATTTTCTCATTTCTGAGTTCTGTCTCCTTCCTGGTTGTTCTGTGTCTTTTGGCTGCAGTGAAAACGATCCACAGCGAGTAAAAACGAAACAGAAGCTGCTCGGAGTTCATCCGGTTAAAACCTGCTGGAATGTTTGAGAGTTTGAGGAGAACTTTTGGAGGCAGACGTCCTCTGAGCCGCTGCTTTGTTTTTCTGCAGCTGTTTAAGCGTTAAACCCTCAGAGTCCGCCGCCTCTCCAGGTGATTAGAACAGACCCGTTCCTAAATAAATGATGCGTCTCCGTTCTGATACCTTCCAGCTCAGAGAGGTCCGACTCCCAGCCCGGATTCTCTGCAACTTTGAGGCAAAATAACAAAAAAAAAAGAAGTGCAGAGAGCGGGAGGAGAAAGAAATCCTGAACAAAGTGTAAATAAGGTTTTCTACCTGAGAGCGTTTCACGGGGGTTAAAGCAAATCCCTGAAAACAGCCGCATCCCCGGGTAATGAAGCAGCTCATGAATATTCTGTGTGGAGCTTCGCAACAAGTCCACCTTTTCTTATTTTCTAATTGACGGAAAGTTCAGACGATTATTTATTTATGGCAGCGATTCCTGCGCGTTCCCTGAGAGGCTGAAGAAAAATCCGAGAGTCTGAGCAGCCGGGCGGCCGGCGGACCCCGAGACCTTGTAAAGATCGCTGCTAACAGATTTTCTACCCCGGATTTGTGAACTCCATCTCGGCTAATCACAACGGAGCCTATTAGCGCTTGACATTTTTATCCGGCAGCCAAAGACTTCACATCTCGGCAGCGGCGGGGCTAACGGTAGCGGACGGCTCGGCGCTGCAGCCGGGGGGCCCGGGGCCGGCCGGGGCCCCTACTGGGCCCACCTGCAATCCAATACCTGAGCCCCAGCGCCCCGGACGCATTGATTTCTTGTCAGCCGCAGAAGTTTTGAGGGCGAGGATGGAGGGGAGGAGGAGGGCTGAGAGAAATCTTAATTAAGAGACGGGGATTTACTCGACCCGGCTGCAGCTTCTTCTGGGATCCGGTCAATGAATCATACAAAGGAGGAGGAGGAGGAGGAGAGCAGATTAGAGAGAGTGACAGGCCGAACACGAAGCCTCGGCTCTGCGCTCCATTCCTGCGCCTTTACGGGGGTGAAGGTGGGGCCTCGGGCAGATCTGCACTGTTGAACTCATTACAGAGAATTACCCGCTAAGAAAACACTTCGCCGCTCTAATTGGCCAATTTAGGCCTGCAGGTGGTCGCAGCCGGCCGGCCGTCACTCACACCTTTTTACTGCTAATAGCAAACACATGACGGCTGGAACGCAGTCGGACCGGCCGACGTTTTACCGCCACACGCTTCAGGTTCCACAGAAAAACATGAAAACTGAGCCGTAGTGTTGAACCGAAGAGAGACGAAGCTTAAAATCATTCCTTCATTCTGAGCATTAAGATAACTTCTGAGTGGTTTTCTCTGCAGCTCCGTTTAAACAGCGTGAAGGAGGAGAGAATCTGTTAGAATGACTCAGAATGATGGAAATCTGCAAGAAAAAGGAAAATGTCAGGTGCAAAACTAACACAAAGAGACACAAACTGGCCTGAAAGTGACGTAAAGCAGCACAAAATAGATGAAAAATTCAAACACACACATGTAAAAACTACCACAGAGAGAAGGACACAACAAACACGAATCAAATCAATCGGCAAAATGAATCCAAAAATTCACACGACTAGAAAGACTCAAAAAATCTCAGTTAAAAGATAAAGTGAAGAGGCAGAAAATAAAATAGATAAAAGATGGAAACAGACACGTAAAAACTACCACAAAGAGACAGAAACCAACAAAACAGATGCAAAAAAACACAAAAATCAACAACGAGATACACAAACTACTACAAAGATACAAACCACTAAAATAGATGCAAAATAAATAAGAATACACACAGCATTGCCATAAAACACACTAAATATCAACCAAAAGGAACAAAAACAGTAAAAATCAGTGGAAGTGCATTTTATGTGAAGAGGAAAAGTGAAGCAAACTTTTATTGAGAAACTTTGACTTGAAATGCTGTTGGCATGTTTTAGATACGCCTCGTAACAACACTTTAAACATCGTCTGAATTATGTTAGCCACATTTTAGCACAGGATTTAGGTGTCTAAAAATGTCCTCTGTAGTGGACATTTGTGCTCGTTTCCTCCAGTTGGTTTTATGTGTTTTTTTTCTCCGAATGACAAGAACGGGAGTCACTGTCAGAAGCAGAGAGAATTTTACTGTGAACTGTTGATGGAAGCTCAGATATTGAGTTGTCTGATGAAGAAAATCTAGACGCAGTGTCTGAAGATGATTCAGAGAGCTCTGAGGACGGACGGCACTGGAGAACAAGCTGTTCTTCATTTGGCCAAATGTGTTCCCCAGAGAACCACCTGTTCTTTGGCAGCCTGATGACAAAAGCTCTAACAGAGACTAGAACTATGGTACTGAAACTACGCAGAAGATGGTCCAAGAAAGACAGAAGATTTGTCCAGGAGGCCACTGGTAACTGCTCAGTACAACGCCATCGTGGGTGACTGAGTGAGTTTCAAAGGCTCTGACACTCAGAAATGGAGAGTACTTGTAGTTCTCCATTTTTTTTGAACTGGAAATCACCAACTCATGGCTTCAGAGTGACTGCATGTTTCTGGGGAAGAAACCACTGAAGTGTCTTGAGTTCAAACTGCTCCTTGGTGAAGATTTGATTGCTCAGACCCGAGCAGGAATCACAGGCGACAGCGAAGACGTCAGAAGTGGAAAAAGCAGCCAATTGCAGCCACCGTGCTTCTTCTAGAGATGGTGGACCAAACACATGCATCAAGGTGTCGCAGATCAGGCTGCAAGAGCAAACAGGTGATGTGCATGAAGTGCAGCGTAGTCCTTTGTGTTTCCAAGAAGAGGACCTGCTTTTCTGAACTATCAGGATCTGTACTCCTCTAGGACTTTAAGGTGTGCAACCAAGATCCTGGCCGACCCCTCTCACCCTGGACACTAACTTTTTGAACCCCCCCCTCAGGCAGGAGGCTGTGGTCCATCAGGACTAAAACCTCTCACCACAAGAACAGCTTCTTCCCCTCTGCTGCATCGCTGATGAACACTGCCTGTGACCCACCCCTACCCCCACCCTCTACACTGTAACCCCACTGCAAATCAGCTCTGTTGATTACATTAATTACTACTGTGTAGTAACTGTGTACACCTTTGTCTATTGTCTATTTTATTCTATATTTTTATATCTCATTCTATTTTTTATTATTATCATTGCATGCACATTGACTCTTACTATTATTATTATTATTATCTTTATCTTTTTACTTACTATTCTGTTTGTATTTGCACCAAGAGCTCCATAGAAAATTCCTTGAAAGTGTAAAAACTTACTTGGCAATAAACCTGGTTCTGATTCTGATCATACCAAATGAGCACAACAAAGGCAAACAGAAGTGATGATGGGCGTTAAACTCATTCTTATGCTGACTTTTGGTATTTTTTGGGACTAACTGATGCCATCAGATGTGCAGCATTCAGATCTCCACTGTAGTGGACACCTGCTATCTTAAAAATTAAAAAAATCCAAACTTATTTTTCCAAATAAATGTCAGTATTTAATTTCAGTATTCTAATTACAAAGATTGGGGAATTTGTTTTTAAAAGTGGGGCTATGTGACATAAATGATCATTAAAAACAAAGAACTGAATTTCTTTGATGCTAAATTTATACAGAAACACAAAATAAACAAAAATAAACCGAAGCTGGATAGAAAATAATATTAACTGTAGAGAATTTTCAAATGATTTGCTTCAGAATTGTCGTTTTTTTTCTGTTTTGCTTCACTGTGGTTTGAGCATAGTCCTGAGAGTGAAGCACCAAGGTGTTTCGTGTCTCTTTGTGGTTGTTTTGTGTCTCTTTGTGGTTGTTTTGTGTCTCTTTGTGGTCGTTTTGTGTCTTTTTCTGTTGTTTCGTGTCTCTTTGTGGTCGTTTTGTGTCTTTTTCTGTTGTTTCGTGTCTCTTTGTGGTCGTTTTGTGTCTCTTTCTAGTTGCTTCGTGTCTCTGTGGTTGTTTTGTGTCTTTTTGTGTTTGTTTCGTATCTCTTTGTGGTTGTTTTGTGTCTCTTTGTGGTCGTTTCGTGTCTTTTTCTGTTGTTTTGTGTCTCTTTGTGGTCGTTTTGTGTCTCTTTGTGGTCGTTTTGTGTCTCTTTCTGGTCATTTTGTGTCTCTTTGTGTTTTTTTTGTGTCTCTTTCTGGTCGTTTTGTGTCTCTTTCTGGTCGTTTTGTGTCTCTTTCTGGTTGTTTCGTATCTCTTTGTGGTTGTTTTGTGTCCTTTTGTGATTGTTTCGTGTCTCTTTGTGGTTGTTTTGTGTCTCTTTGTGGTCGTTTTGTGTCTTTTTTCTGTTGTTTCGTGTCTTTTTGTGGTCGTTTTGTGTCTTTTTCTGTTGTTTCGTGTCTTTTTGTGGTCGTTTTGTGTCTTTTTCTGTTGTTTTGTGTCTCTTTGTGGTCGTTTTGTGTCCTTTTGTGGTTGTTTCGTGTCTCTTTGTGGTCGTTTTGTGTCTCTTTCTGGTTGTTTCGTGTCTCCTTGTGGTCATTTTAGTGTCTTTTTTTGTTGTTTCGTGTCTCTTTGTGTTTGTTTCGTATCTCTTTGTGGTCGTTTTGTGTCCTTTTGTGGTTGTTTCGTGTCTCTTTGTGGTCGTTTTGTGTCTCTTTCTGGTTGTTTCGTGTCTCCTTGTGGTCATTTTGTGTCTTTTTTGTTGTTTTGTGTCCTTTTGTGGTTGTTTCGTGTCTCTTTGTGGTCGTTTTGTGTCTCTTTCTGGTTATTCAGAGTTCTTCCTGGTAAGGACCACTATAGTGAATGCATGATCCTGACAGTGGAGCTTTTATACGGGATTGTTTTTGGACTAAGTGCATAAACTTTGCTTGAAATACTTTTGTCTCTCTTTAAAGTAGAGGAGAAAATGTCCTCAGACTGTGTGATTGAATTATTCCATCTCAGAGAAACGTCTGTTTTCATTCCACTGAGAACAATTTAAGAAGTCGGGACGTGAAGTTGGAGTAACTGAAGGCTGGAAGACGCAGTGAATCACGTCCCCGTAAAGAAGACCTCGCTGACGGTTATTGGTCCTAAAGAGTCCGTTCCGTCTTTACAGAATGACGGGGGACGTTTTATTCCCGTCCCCTGACGGAGGAGCCAAAAGTTCAGCTCCAGAACCGCCTCGGATCAGTTCCTGGTTTCCTGGTGGAGGCGACGGAAACCACAGCGCCACCAGAGACGCAATTAGCTGCCTCTAATCCATGATGTCACTTCCTGTGTGTTTGGACACCCTGAAGTCTGCAGTTTAACGGCAGCCGGAGGATTTAAGCGGTTCCAGTGAGGCGACGGGACCAGCAGGTTCTCCTGGAACCACTTCAGAACCCGTTTCTGGCTGCTGTGGGTCTCATGACTCAGTAAAGTTCAGACGTCTTCGGACTGCAGAGCTAAATGATGGGGGGCAGACTGGGTTCTAACATTCTGGTGTGTTTATATCCTGGTTTTCTGACATTTTAGTGTATCTGTATCCTGGTTTTTGATGTTTTGATCTCTAAATGTCCAAGTTTATGATGTTTTGTTGTTCTAATGTTCAGGTTTTTGATATTTTAGTGTGCTAATATCCAGTTTTCCCACATTTTTGGTGTATTTGTATCTCAGTTTTTGATGCTTTAATGTTTTAATACGGAGGTTTTTCATTTTTTGGTGTGTTAAGATCAACTTTTCTGACATTTTAATGTTTCATATCCCAGTTTTTGATGTTTTGGTGTTTAAGTATCAACGTTTTTGACACTTTGTAATTGTAATATCGAGGTTTTAACTTTTAGCTGTGTTTATACCCATTTTTTGATGTTTTGTTGTTTAAATATCCTGGTTTTTGATATTTTAGTATGTTAATATCCAGTTTGCCCACATTTTTGGTGCATTTATATCCCGGTCTTTGATGTTTTGTTGTCCTAATATTGAGCTTTATCATATTTTGGTGTGTTAAGATCCATTTTTCTGACATTTTAATCTATATATGTGTAGGTTTTTATGCTTAGTCATTCTAATCTTGGGGTTTTTGACATTTTTGGTGTTTCAATATCCCACTTTTTGATGTTTTTATGTTCTAATATTGAGGTTTTTGATATTTTGGTGTGTTAATATCTAGTTTTCCCATATTTTAGTGTATTTACATCTCAGTTTTTTTTATGTTTTATTGTTTAAATATACAAGTTGTTGATACTTTGGCATTCTAATATCTTAGTTTTTGACATTTAGGTGCATTTATATCCAGTTTTTTTAAAGACTTTGGACGTTTTTAGTGAGATTATTGGCGCTATATTGTCTAAATATTCAGATATTTGATGATTTGATTAGTGAATATTAAGTTTTTCGAAATTGCCTTTCATTAATAACGAGGTGTTTTATGTAGGAAAATAAAGAGGAAAGGTTTGCAGCAAACTGGCTGTAAAATAAAACTAATTTCACAGCAGAAGTTCTTAATTTGAACGAGTAAAACAATGAAACGCTGTGAGCAGTTTAACTCCAGAGTGGTGAGCTCCAAAGGTTGTGAACCTCTGCTCCACATTTATTTATTGCTCTGAACAGAAGTCAGATTTTCCATGTTTGTAGCGTCCCTCCTTCACTTTTCATATTTCACTGCCATCTCTCTGAAATCACATCCAGATGTTGTCATCGGCTCCCCGTCCTGCTTCCTGTGTCCAGTTCCCACCGAGCGCTGGAACGTGACACTTTCCCCTGGAAAATATAATAAAACTGAAAAAGCACCGTGCAGCTATTTCCTTTCATAAATCCTGCGGCCCTCTCAGAGCGTGTTTTAGTGGAAGAAGCTCCGAGGTGAGCGGCTGTAAATCCACGTCCACAGCGACCGGTGGGCTTTCATCGTCTACCTGAGCCTCTGAGGATTTATGTCCCAACACGCTGCTCATGCATGGAAGAACTCCTCCCATCCTTTCAGCGGAGAAGAGTCCAGTTTCAGTGTCTGTTGGCGTCCGTCCGTCCGTCCGTCCATAAACACCGGCTTCACCTGTCGACACGACGGCCGGAGAGGCTGCTCCCACCTGACGGCTTTATGACGCTCCTCTGAGCGCAGAATAATAAAAAATATTATCTTTCAGTGCTTTGTGGGGATTTAGCGAAGCAGCAGCTCCTGAGGAAAGAATGTTTGGAGGCTCTGAGGCGAACTGTAGAGAAAAGAAGCTGTTTACTGTTTGCTGTAAAAGCTGAATGTGCTGCTGTACAAACATCACCCAGATCTGCTCTGATGTCTTATTAAAATCTAACGGTTTAGTTTTACTGTGTTAAAAATTCAGGCCTCAGAGTAAGAACAACAAAAATCCTTCACTGAGATTCTGATCTTTGATTTCTTTAACCCTCGTGTCGTCCTGCAGGTCAAATTGACCCAGAAAGTTTGAGAATGGGGAAAAAAATACTTCCACAGAGAAAACTTCCACATTTACAACATTTTTCAACGTTTTTGGTGGAAAAAAGAAATGCTAACCCTCCTCTTGTCCTCATTTACAGGCACAAAAAAATAGTTTCCTTGTCTGAATAAAATCCAAAACTTTAACAGAAACATTCCCCAAATTTCTGAAAATCTGCAAAACCTTCAGGAAGAAAATTCCAATAATTTCTTATGTTTCTCTTAAAATTTTATTTTTAAAAAATCTCCAAAATTTGGCAAGAAAATTCTTGTAAACATTTTCAAAAAATTACTAAAAATCTTCCAAAAAAATCAAAAGTTTTGCTGATATTTATGTAATCACTTTCGATATTTTTAGGATTTTTTTGAAAGATTTTTACTCATTTTTAGAAAAATATTTACAAGAATTTTCTTGCCAAATTTAGGGGATTTTTTCCCCCACAATGACGTGGGAATTCTTCAGTATTTCAGAGGCCACTCTAAGGATGACAGGAAGTTGTCAGTGACAGGAAATGCCAGGTTAACAGGAAGTACCAGGTCAACAGGAAGTAGCAGGTCAACAGGAAGTACCAGGTCAACAGGAAGTACCAGGTCAACAGGAAGTACCAGGTCAACAGGAAGTAAGTCAACATTTTTTTTTTTTTTAATTATTAAGGTTTTTATTTAAATTTTGAACAGGACACATTAATTAGGTACCACCAAATTCTATCATCAGAAATATAGATTTACAACAAAAACATACCAAATACAACAAAGAGCAAGGGGGCAGTTGAAAGAAAATACAAACAATAAATCATGTTATAAATGGAATCAGTTAGTCAAGGAAGTAAGTCAACATGTTCTGAAGAAATGTGGTTGTATCTGAACTAATCCAGCGATCCATCTTATGCCTTTGGCAGCATGGAGGGTATGTAGAGATTTAGATTATCTTTATGTACGACTGTAAAGTTTTCTCCTGCTGCTGTTGTTGGTGGCTGCTTGTTTATGTTCTACCAAAGGTTAACATGAGAGGAATTAAAGATAAATAGAAGCACAGACAAGTGACTTATGTCACAGTATGGCGTTGTATTACATTTGAAGTTGTTGAGGATTTTCATGCCTTTTGTGTGTTTTAGTTTCTTGTGATGTCAGTGAACTTATGGAAAAGGAGTGAAATACGCTGGTGTTTATCCAGCTGTTAAGGTTCATCCAGTGCAGATACCAAGAAAAGAACACATTTAAAAATGGATTCTGATTGTTAGGTATAAGATGTTCCGAGATGGAAATGATCGGCATTTCTTCATCTTTTCTGGTGTTTAGAAACAATCCTGTTATCTACCATTTAACCAAAGAAGTCCAACAAACATTATGACATTTTAAAGAAGCAGTACGTATCTGAACACCACCCTAGATCTTTAGTTGATAATCTGAAGAACCAGAAAGCCTTTAGAAGAACCTTTTAAGAGGCCTTATTGTCCTCACATATTACTCCCTCCTATTACAGAGAACATCCCCTGTAGTGGAATTAAGATATTATTATAGCTGCTTTTATTCTCTGAACAAAATTAAAACTACCTACATGCGAAAGCCGCCATAATTATTTGTATGTTTTCAAAGTGCCAGACGTTCTCTGAATTCATTTTGGTCCGACGCTGGTGCTTCATTTTAAAGCCGATGCTGCACAAACGGTTAATAAACGAGGCCCCTGGACTTAATTCAGCTCTGACCGAATGTGTTTCTGTGTTCCGGCTTCTTTAATTTGTGCCTTTAAGTTAAATCACTCTGTTTGTTTTCTCCCCTCAGCTCGGTAATTTGCCGCCTTTCATTTAGATTCATGTCTTTGAGTCACCAAATCGCCCTCTTTGTTTGAAAACACTAAATATTCTGAATGTTTCTGGTCTGAAAAATAATTATACAACGAGTCATTAAAAATCCATTTTGATTTAATGGTAATCACATGAACCTGTTCAGTTTCTGCTCTCCACTTTAATTTGCTTTATGAAACATAATTAGCGGGAACCTTTACTGCCCTCCTTTGTCTGCAGCCGCCTGGAGATGAGAAGCAGTCCCACACATGAATGAAAAGCAGAGGAAATATTGAGCAGCTGATGGAGGTTAACAGGTTTCCAGCGAGCGTGTTGTCGGTTTTCCCGCCCGTGTTTCATCATTGTGTTCACGCTTTAATATCGACTGTCACCGGGGAGCGACGCAAATATGTACCATCATCGTCTGAGGCGATGAAGAAATGAAGAACACAATAACATCAAAAGAAAGTCACTTTAAACACAACAGGAGGAGGGAAAACTGACACTTTACAGCAAAAACACCCGCCTTCATTTCCATATTAGATGTTGTAGGAGCTTCGTTCGAGGCCCCCGGAGGCCCTCGGTCCCCAGAGGAAGCCTCCATCAGAGGAAAATAAAAGAAAAGCTTCCCCCTCCGGAGCCGATCGCCTCTTTGTTTCACCGTCTACGACTTTTTTTTTCTAAAACTGCGGCGTCTGATCGGATAAATCATGTTTCAGCCTGATGTGTTTTCAGAGGTTCCCTGAAGGCCTCGCGCTCTGTTTTCTCTGCCTGATGAGAATAACTGAGCTAATATTTTCAATATCCAGCCGCACACAAGACAAACATGTACAGAAACATTTACATTTTCTGACATGGAGCTCAAAGCTCGCAGATCCAGACGACGTTCCAACGTGGACGGTAATCAGATCTACGCTGTGAAACCAACACAGTGCTTTCGGCTTGGCAGAGCTCTGCTGCAGCACTAAATGTTCTGGAGTTTAATGTAATTTACTGCTGAGGGTCACTGAGAGGGTTCCTGGGGTTCCTAAGAGGTGTTCTGGTGTTTGAGACGAGGACACGAGTTCTAGAGGAGACAGAGTCAGGAGTCCTGAAGAACACTGATCATTGAGGAGGTCTTAGAAGATCCAGTTGATTTCTACAAACTCCTGGTAGAAATTCAGAGGTTCTTTAATGGGTTCCAGACTTACTGGGTAAGGTTCCAAGATCTTTGGAGGGTTTGGGGTTCTGGGTTGGATCCTTGAGTCTTTAAGAGTCCTGATAAGATCCTGAAATAAGTTAATGTTCTTTGAGAAGATGACCACTTGAGTTCTTGAGGAGACCAATTCAGGAGTCCTGAAGAAAGCTGGTCTGAGGAGGTCTTAGAGGATACAGTCCATTTCTACAAACTCCTGGAAGAAATTCGTGGGCTCTTTATTGAGTTCTAGACTTGCTGATTAGGGATTCAGGATCCTTGGAGGGTTTTGGGGTTCTGAGGAGGTTGCTTGGTAGGAATACTGATGGATATTTTAGAAGGTTCTGGGGTGAGATCCAATTGTTCTTTAGAAGGTCATTTAAAGGGTTCAAAGAGTTCTTAAGAACATTCATAGTATCTTAGAGTCTTTTAGAGGGCTGTTAATGCCCTGAAATTGAAGGGGAAAAGTTCACTTCCTGCTTGACAAGAATCCTGATGAAGGTTCTAGGGGTCTGCGAGAGTTCTGAGACTTGGATGAGATCCAGAGGTTCTTTAGGAGGTTGTAAGGGTCTGTAGAGGTCTTTGAGGAGCTTTCAAGAACTTGTACGAGATCCTTAAAATCTTTGAGATGGCTGTTGAGATTCTAAAAATGACTGATGGTCTTACGGGAGGTTCTAAGGGTCAATAAGAGGTTTCTGAAAGTCTTTAACTAGGTTCTGGGGAACTCTGAACTGCTAGATGGTTCCTATGTTCTCGACTTCTCCTAAAGGTTGTTCAGCAGGAACTCTGATGAATACTTTATAATATTCAACGGGTGCTTGTGAACATTCCAAGAGTGGAGTGAGATCCAGGAGTCCTTTAGGAGGTCATTGAGAGGGTTCCAGGAGTCCTTGAGCACATTGAGGGGATCCTTGGATCTTTTAGAGTGTTGTTCAGGTTCTGAAAGTGGTTAAATGGTGTTTGAGGAGGTTCTAAGAGGATTCTGGGAGTCCTTATGTCGGATCAGGGGAGCTCTGGAGGTCGATAAAGTTTTAGGTGTCCTTTAGAGAGTTCCAGGGGTCCTTGAGGAACCCCCTGGGTGTTTTTGTGAAGATCCAGGAAGGGTTTGAGGGTTGTCGAGTATTTTCAAAGCTTTCAAAGTTCCCTAATGAGACCTCTGAGGACGTTCTAGGGGGTCCTCGGGGACTACAGGGACCTTTGGGTGGGTTCCAGTAAATATACAGAGTTCTGTTGCCTCAATCCAAAACTAAGTGACAAAGAAACCCAAACTCCAGGAGCAGATTTACTTTTAGTGTGTGAGAGAAAAGCTGTGTGGACTGTCGATCCTCTCTGCCGGGTTCCCTGTTCTTCATCTGAGAGCTGCTGGCTGTACATTAAATCCAGATTACACCACCGAGACCCTGAGAACAACGTTTCCACAACACTGGAAGAAAAGTCGCCTCTTTCTGGGATGTTTTTCTTTTAAAAAAAGAAAAGAAAAAACCCTCTAACTGCTGTCAGAGGTTCCTGGAGATGGAAAACTCTCTGGGAATCCCTGAGGAACCACAGCCAGGAACATGAGGGGGTTTGGAGAACCACCGCAGAGCCACCGGGACATGTGGGGGTTTTAGAGGAGAGGAAATGTAGCAGCATTTTACGACCCCCAAACCTCCGAAAACCAGGCGGAGGGCGGAGCTGACATGTGGAAGCCCCGCCCACTGAACCAGAGCCCCGCCTCCTAAATAGTTTGAGGAAACAGTCATTTTTTTAAACTGGAAAAGCAGCGCTGCAGCTCTGAGGAGGAGCAGAAGGAAACACGAGCTGGAACATCTCAAACTAACATCCTTCACATACGTTTAGCTCTGGAGGAAATCCAGCTCTGATTAACACATCAGGACTGAGAACAGGCCAAAGAACACGGGTCACTTCATATAAAATCCACCAAATATCAGAACAAGTTCCTCCACAACCTCCTCAGAACATCTGGTTCTTCATCTCCACTAACTTTATCAGTGATCAGAGTTCTACCTTCAGATTATGAATGTTTTCCTTGAGTTCCACAAAGAGATGGGTCAAGATTTATCACTTTTTAATGGACTTTTCCCATCATTTCTTAGATGTTTTAGGAGGAAAAAAAGACATTTGACTTCAAAACTGTAACTTAAATAATTAAAAAAGCTGAAAAATGACCACCAAAAGAGACAAAATCACAAAGAAAGGGCCAAAATTACCACAAAGAATCACAAAATCAGCACAAAAAGAGACAAAAGCAACATAAACAGGGTCCAAACTACCAGAAAATGACCCCGAATCACCACAAAAAATAGGTGAATATATCATGGAAAGACTCAAAATCTATATTAGAACATGCACAATTACCACAAAGATGCAAAATCACCACAAAAAGATATAAAATTACCGCAAAAAGACCTCAAATCACCACAAAAATAAGTGAATATTCCACAAAAAGACCACAAAGAATCATCTGGTTCTTCATCTGCAGTGACTTTAGAGTTGGTGTGTGTGTGTGTGTGTGTGTGTGTGTGTGCGTGTGTGTGTGTGTGTGTCGGGGGACGTGGCCTTACATTAACCCGCTGTGAAGGTTCGAAGAAGGATGAAGAGGGTCGGACCACCTCCTCACAAAACCAGAACGAAACAAGAGTGTGAATAAAGGTCAGCGCTGTCAACACACACACACACACACACACACACACACACACACACACACACACACACACACACACACACACACACACACACACACACACACACACACCGTGCAGCAGTCCTCTGAGGCGTTGAGCGCTGCAGAGACGGATGTGAGATGAAAAGAAGCAGCGACGCATCAGATGCAGCAGCAGCAGCTCTACAGGCCGACGAGGAAGAATTAGAGCTTTAAAGGTGTGAAGAGAACAGAATGATGAAAGGAACGACACAAAACGACACAAAACGACACAAAGAAGAAAAAACTACACATACGAGACACGAAAACATGCCAACAAGAATGAAAACAACACAAACAAGACAAAATATGTCAAAAATAACACAAAACGACACAGATGAAGCAAAATAACAAACGTGAGAAACTAAAGAAGCTCAGACAATACAGAGAGCTACAAAAATGAGATGGAAAGCGATAAAAAAACTGACACAAATCACCGAAATAAGATAGAAAACAGCAGAAAAAGATTCAAAATGACACAAACCAGACAGAAAATGACACAGAAAGACACAAAGCAACACAAATGAGAATAAAAAACTTAAAATCGATACAAAACAACATAAAAAAGAGAAAAAAACGATTCAAATGAGACAAAAAGTTACAAAGAGACAGAATGCATCACAAACGAGACACAAAACAACATAAAAAAGAAAAACAACACAGAAGGACGCAAAATGACACAAACAAGACTTAAAATGACAGAAATGAGTCACAAAGCATCACAAATGAGACATAAAAGACACAAAAAGATAATAGAAAGACACAAACAAACAAAATGAAGCACAAAAAGACAAAAACGAGACAAAACGTCAAAAATTAAACCTAATAAATGACCCAGACGTAACAGAAAATAATATAAATGAAGCAGAAACAACACTAACTTCCTGGTACCAAACCTCTGAATGAGACGTTTGACTTCCTAATATTTTAACAGGTGAATAAAAGCAGTTTGTTGGTGAAACTAAAAGGAGGTGAGCAGATGTCAGAGCTGGATTATCCTGTAAGACGAGAGGAACTAATTAGTGCAGCAGCAATAAGCAGCGGCTTTAATAGGATCCTGGGTTTGTTTGCAGCTCACTTAATGCGTCTATTATTAGAGCCACATACTGAACGGTTCAGGCTAATTGTCTGCGCTGCCCCAATAATAGGATGTAATAATGATCATGTAGCGCACTCAGACGACACCCGATTACTGATGACAACGCTGCCGCAACGCTTCCACAACGCATTAAAACCTGCAGCGGCAGCAGCTCAGACGCAGGGAGACAAGAATCGGGCGCAAAATGTAACAAAAAAGAGCAGAAATGACAAGAATCAGACACAAAGTGACAAGAATCAGACACAAAATGTAACAAAAAGACCAGAAATGACAAGAATCAGACACAAAAATGTAACAAAAAGACCAGAAATGACAAGAATCAGACACAAAATGTAAAAAAAGACCAGAAATGACAAGAATCAGACAAAAAATGACAAGAATCAGACACAAAATGTAACAAAAGAGCAGAAATGACAAGAATCAGACACAAAGTGACAATAATTAGACACAAAATGTAACAAAAAAGATGAGAAATGACAAGAATCAGATACAAAATGTAACAGAAAAGACCAGAAATGACAAGAATCAGACACAAAGTCACGCAAAAGATGTACAAAATGACAAAAGTTAGACATAAAATGACAAAAAACAGATACAAAATAACAAAAAGAGGCACAAAATATCAAAAGACAACAAAAATGAGATGCAAAAGTAAAAAAATCAGACATAAAATGACAAAACGAGACACAAAGTAACAAAAATCTGACACAAAATGGCCAAAACCAGACACAAGAAGTCATAAAGATGACAACAATGAGATGCAAAAGGGCAAAAACAAGACACAAAACAACCATAAGGGCAAAAAATGGCAAAGTGAAAAAACAAAACAACAAACAAAGACATAAAATGACTAAAATCAAATACAAAATAAGAAAACCGAGACACAAAACAACACAAACAGTTTAGAAAATGACAAAATTGAGATGGAAAGTGACAATAACTAAACAGAAAGACATAAAGTAGACAGAAAATGTCATTAAAACGACAAAAACGAGACACAAAATCCCTAAAATTAAACACAAAATAAGAAAAGCGAGGCACAAGATGAAACAATCAAGACACAAACAGTTTGGAAAATGAGACACAACTCAACATGAACGAGGCACAAAATGACAAAAAGAAGACACAAAATTACAAAAAGAGACACAAGCTGACACAAACGAGACATAAAATGTGAGAAAAAACAGTATGTTTAATGCTTGTGATGTTTTTTAGTGTATTTATAGCAGTTGTGCGTCTGATTTGCCGCTGATTTGTGTTTTCCGTCCTGCAGCAGAGACTCTCCGTCCTCGGCGTCCTGGCTGCCAGTGAAACCACGCGGGGAGGCGAGTCGTGGGAAAAACGGCGAGCTGGTGGGAAGCTCACCACATGAAAAGAATTCTGGGAAAAATTTGGCAGAAATTCCTCCGGACGGTTCTGAGGAAGGAAGTGTTCTGAAGAAACCGGGTCACAGCGAGGAGAAAACCAAACATCACACACAAAATCTAAAAAAGTATCCCATCAGAGTAGTCAGATTACTTCTATGAGGAACAGTGGATTACTCATTCTGATGTCAGCGGTTCAGATTTCCTGTAAAAATAAAATTCAGGCCAAAACATATTTTAAAATCACAACAGAATGATCACACACTTCACTGTGGTAGTTCTGGTCCGAGGAGAGACGCAAAACGACTACAATTAGATGGAAAACAACAAAGACACAGAAATGACCACAAAAACACAACAAAATCAAACCAAAGCACCAGAATTATACAAAACACCCCACAGTGATACAAAAAAAACAAAGCTAAAACAAAAGACCAAAACAAGAAATAATAATAATAAACCCGAGGGTTTCAATAGGGTCCGAGGCAAAGCGGTGCTCTGACCCTAAAAATGTGACAAAAAGACACAAATTGGTAACATGACTCCTTCTAGACCTCCTGATAAGTGGAACTATGACTCCTTCTAGACCTCCTGATAAGTGGAACTATGACTCCTTCTAGACCTCCTGATAAGTGGAACTATGACTCCTTCTAGACCTCCTGATAAGTGGAACTATGACTCCTTCTAGACCTCCTGATAAGTGGTACTATGACTCCTTCTAGACCTCCTGATTAGTGGAACTATGACTCCTTTTAGACCTCCTAATTAGTGGAACTATGACTCCTTCTAGACCTCCTGATAAGTGGAACTATGACTCCTTCTAGACCTCCTGATAAGTGGAACTATGACTCCTTCTAGACCTCCTGATTAGTGGAACTATGACTCCTTCTAGACCTCCTGATAAGTGGAACTATGACTCCTTCTAGACCTGATGATTAATGGAACTATGACTCCTTCTAGACCTCTTGATTAGTGGAACTATGACTCCTTCTAGACCTCCTGATCAGTGGAACTATGACTCCTTCTAGACCTCCTGATAAGTGGAACTATGACTCCTTCTAGACCTGATGATTAATGGAACTATGACTCCTTCTAGACCTCTTGATTAGTGGAACTATGACTCCTTCTAGACCTCCTGATAAGTGGAACTATGACTCCTTCTAGACCTCCTGATAAGTGGAACTATGACTCCTTCTTGACCTGATGATTAATGGAACTATGACTCCTTCTAGACCTCTTGATTAGTGGAACTATGACTCCTTCTAGACCTCCTGATCAGTGGAACTATGACTCCTTTTAGACCTCCTGATTAGTAGAACTATGACTCCTTCTAGACTTCCTGATTAGTGGAACTATGACTCCTTCTAGACCTCCTGATTAGTGGAACTATGACTCCTTCTAGACCTCCTGATTAGTGAAACTATGACTCCTTCGAGACCTCCTGATTAGTGAAACTATGACTCCTTCTAGAACTCCTGATTAGTGGAACTATGACTCCTTCTAGACCTCCTGATCAGTGGAACTATGACTCCTTTTAGACCTCCTGATTAGTAGAACTATGACTCCTTCTAGATCTCCTGATTAGTGAAACTATGACTCCTACTAGACCTCCTGATTAGTGGAACTATGACTCCTTCTAGATCTCCTGATTAGTGAAACTATGACTCATTCTAGACCTCCTGATTAGTGGAACTATGACTCCTTCTAGACCTCCTGATTAGTGGAACTATGACTCCTTCTAGACCTCCTGGTTAGTGGAACTATGACTCCTTCTAGACCTCCTGATTAGTGGAACTATGACTCCTTCTAGACCTCCTGATTAGTGGAACTATGACTCCTTCTAGACCTGTAGCTCTGGTTAATTAGCTCTAATTTTTCTTCTGAAGTCTTTGTGATTGTTTATCTGCTGTTCAAGAAGTAATTTTACATTGAATTTACGTTTGTTGTGCCAACAAAAATAGTCGAGGTGACTTTTATAGATATATGAAAAACTTTTTTATATTCAAAAAGGTTTTTTTGTTAATTAATCATTTGAAAGCAGAAATAACACCTTTGTGCTCATTTATTATCTACTTCCTGCCCAGTTTAAAGAGTTTTAAATGCCTTTAAACATAAAAATATGGACTTCTACCTCTTTAAACTGCCCTAATTTACCAGTTCAGTTAAAAACCTCTTTAATGCCACTTTGATGTAATTCCAGAACCTTTAATATGTTTAACCATCCATTCATTCACTTGTTAATCTTTTTATAAACTCCTGTATTTGAACTTTAAATTGTATGTAATATAATTTTCTAAATGTTTTTAAAACTGTTTAATCTAAATGGGTGTTTGAGCTCCGTTAATTTACCTCCACCTATTAATTAATTATGCCCCTAATCATCTCAGTTATGTGAATTAAAGGGTGAATTAAAGGCTCGGCTCGTTGTGTGACTTCATTAGAATCCTCCGCTGAGCTTTGATGCTGTTTGGACCTTCTGCTGCAGACTAACGTCTCTCTTTACGTCTTTCTGCTGTTCCCAGGTTGTTTTTATTTAGCTTAAGTGTCATTTTGTGTCTTTTGTGATCATTTTGTTGCCTCTTTCTGTTTATTTCTAAGCACGTTTGTCTCTTCATTTGTTGTTTTTTTGCATCATTTAATGTTAGTTTCTGGTGTTTTGTGTCATTTTGTTAATGTTTGGTCTCTTTTTTGCCACACTTTTGTGCGTTTGTGCTCATTTTTTGTCTTTTTTGTTCTTTTTTGTCACTTTTGAGACTCTCTTTAGTCTCTTGTGTCATTTTGTATCACTTTTTGTATTTTGTGGCCTTTTTATGTCATTTTATGTGTTTTTATGGTCATTTTGAGTCTCTCTTGAACAGAACTACCACAGTGAAAGCATAGTCCTGACAGTGAAGAGTGTCTTTTTTGTCATTTTAAAGTACGTTTATGTCATTTTGTTGCCTTTTTTATGCATTGTTGTGATCATATTGTGTCTCTTTGTGGTCTATTCTGTTGTTTTTTGTGCCTCCTTGTGATCTTTTCTGTCTTTTTGTTGTCATTAAATCACTTTATCTCGCTGTTTTTTGCTCCTTTTTGTTCCTTTGTGTTGTCTTTTCACGTCTCTTTATGCCGTTGTGTGTCTTTAACTTCTGACGTTTCGTGTCGATGCTCCTTCCCTCGGTCCCGGCTGTCAATCTGAGAGTTTCTTCGGGACCGTTGGGGTTCTCCGGGTTCAGACTCTGATCCGTTGTCAGTCTCTGTCCTGGTAATTCCTCTATTGACAGACGTCCAATCAGAGGACGGTGCTGCGATCGGCATGGCAACGAGCCGATAGACTCCAACCAGTCGATAAGTTCCTCACATGAAGCCAGCCGAGTGCAGCGAGACGCACACTGAGGACAGTCATTTTGTGTTATTTCTGATCATTTTTCTATCATTTATTGTCCCTTTGCATTGTTTTGTGGTCATTTTGTGTCATTTCTGATCATTTTTCTATCATTTATTGTCCCTTTGCATTGTTTTGTGGTCATTTTGTGTCATTTCTGATCATTTTTCTATCATTTATTGTCCCTTTGCATTGTTTTGTGGTCATTTTGTGTCATTTCTGATCATTTTTCTGTCATTTTATTGTCCGTTTGCATTGTTTTGTGGTCATTTTGTGTCATTTTTGATAATTTTTCTGTCATTTCATTGTCCGTTTGCGTCATTTTGTGGTCATTTTGTGTTATTTCTGATCATTTTTCTATCATTTATTGTCCCTTTGCATTGCTTTGTGGTCATTTTGTGTCATTTCTGATCATTTTTCTATCATTTATTGTCCCTTTGCATTGTTTTGTGGTCATTTTGTGTCATTTCTGATCATTTTTCTGTCATTTTATTGTCTGTTTGCATTGTTTTGTGGTCATTTTGTGGTCATTTTGTGTTATTTCTGATCATTTTTCTATCATTTATTGTCCCTTTGCATTGTTTTGTGGTCATTTTGTGTCATTTCTGATCATTTTTCTATCATTTATTGTCCCTTTGCATTGTTTTGTGGTCATTTTGTGTTATTTCTGATCATTTTTCTATCATTTATTGTCCCTTTGCATTGTTTTGTGGTCATTTTGTGTTATTTAATGGTCATTTCATATTTTTGTTGTCATTTTGTCATGCTCTGTTGTTTCTGGGTGTTTTTTTTTGGCCACTTTGTGGTGTTTTTGTGTAACTTTCTGTCTCATTTTGGTGAAATTTGGTTTCATTGTGCATGATTTTATGCATTTTTTTCTGTTGTCATTCCTTTGTGTGTTTTATGTCTCAATGTCTATTGCTTGTATTTTTTGTCAGTTTGTATTATTTTGTGTCATTTTATGTTTTTTTGCATTATTTTGTCACTTTTTAGTGTATTATTGCAGTCATTTGGTAATTTTATGGGTTTTTTTGTGAGCATTTCGTACTTTTTCTGTCATTTTCTTTAGTTTGTGTTTATTTTTTCTGTCATTTTAGCGTCTTTTTGTTTTTATTTATGTCATTCTCTTACATTTTTGTGTAACTTTCTGGCCTTTTGGTCATTTTATTGTCAGTTGTTAATCTTTCTCTGTCTTCCTGTCATTTTGTGGTGTTTTTGTGTCATCTGGTTTATTTTAGGATCATTTTGCAGTGATTCTCTGCTCTGTCCGACGTTCAGCGATGCAGAGTCAGCTGGTGGGGGGGGCGTGGGGGAGGACGTGGGGGAGGTTCTGGGGGAGTCGGGGGTCCGTCTGCAGCTTCCAATACAAACTGAAGCGTGAACTGGCTGAGAGGCAGCCGGTGTGCTGCTTAATGTGTTTATGGTTCTGAGTCCGGGCCCAGATCCAGAACCACTTAGACTCTGATCAGATCCAGAACCACTCAGAGGTTGATCCAGATCCAGATAGTTTCAGGCTCCTCAGAACCAGGCTGCTGGTCCAGAGAGTCCTCAGTCCTCATCGCTTTGGACCGTTTTCTTCTGCGTTTCTCTGTCATTTTGTTGCCGTTTTCTTTCTCTTTTTGGGCTATTTGTGGTGTTTTTGTGTGATTTTTGGGGTGCTTTGTGTCATTTTGTTGTGTTTTTAAGGCCATGTTGTGTCTCTGTGTGGTTGTTTCCATCTTTCCTGAACAGAACCACCACAGTGAATGAAGCAAGAGATAACATTGTGTCATTTTGTCTGTTTTTTTTGTCATTTTATTTATATATTTATGTCATGATCTTATTGTGTCACTTTTTGTTTTGTTGTTTTTCTCTCGGTTTTTTGTATATTTATGGTCATTTTTTGTTGTTTTTCCTGTCATTTTGTTGACTTTTCCCTGTCATTTTGTCATCTTGTTATGGTGTTTTTGTGCAATTTTATTGTTTTTGTCATTTTTGTTGTCTTGTCGTGGTCTTTTTGTAACATTTTTTGTTGTTTTTGTCAGTATTAGTGTTTTCTCTCATTTTGTTGTCTTTTTGTGGTCCTTTTGTGTCACTTTTTGTTGTTTTCCCTGTCAGTTTGTTGTCTTGTTATGGTGTTTTTGTGCAATTTTATTGTTTTGTTATTTTTTGTCATTTTTGGTGTCTTCTCATGGTCTTTTTGTATAATTTCTTTTTGTTTTTTGTCATTTTTTGTTTTTTTTGCTGGTTTTCTCTTATTTTGTTGTCTTTTTGTGGTCCTTTTGTGTCATTTTTTTGTAGTTTTTGTCATTTTTGTTGTCTTGTCGTGGTCTTTTTGTAACTTTTTTTGTTGTTTTTGTCAGTATTAGTGTTTTTCTCTCATTTTGTTGTCTTTTTGTGGTCCTTTTGTGTCACTTTTTGTTGTTTTCCCTGTCAGTTTGTTGTCTTGTTATGGTGTTTTTGTGCAATTTTATTGTTTTGTTATTTTTTGTCATTTTTGTTGTCTTCTCATGGTCTTTTGTATAATTTCTTTTTGTTTTTTGTCATTTTTTGGTTTTTTTTGCTGGTTTTCTCTTATTTTGTTGTCTTTTTGTGGTCCTTTTGTGTCATTTTTTTGTAGTTTTTGTCATTTTTGTTGTCTTGTCGTGGTCTTTTTGTAACTTTTTTTGTTGTTTTTGTCAGTATTAGTGTTTTTCTCTCATTTTGTTGTCTTTCTGTGGTCCTTCTGTGTCATTTTTTGTAGTTTTTGTCATTTTTCTGAGATGACATTGAAGTTTCTCGTGTGTGCCATAAAACATCTTCCGATCACGTCGATCGATCGGGTCTGAAGACGTTAAACCGCTAAATGTTCTGACTGCGAGTGAAACTGACTGAACTCAGCAGTAAAATGAGAGAAAAGAGGTCAACGGCTGCTTTTTTCCCTTTAATATTCACACTGATGATTGAGTGCTCACACACATTTAAAACACACACCCGCTTAAGATTCAGGCGAGTCGACGGGCCGGCATTCAGATTCAGGTCATTAGCTGCCCAAAATGTGCATCTCAATATGTGGGCCAACATTTATTAGGATTTTTTTGACGGCTGAGCGACTAAATAATTCATTTTTTGTTGGGGGCACATTATTTATTTATTAATCAGCCTTAAATTTGGACTCAGATCAGATTATGCGGCTGCTTTTCCGGCACCTTCCTCCTCCCCGTCAGAGAGGATTTCAGGTCCGAGCGGCGTTAGCGTTAGCGTCCGCCTTATTTGTTCCATTGATTTTTCTCAAATGGCGTTTCCCCCAAATATCAGGCGCCCATTAAAGGCCATGAATTATAGATGACAGACGGAGCTGCTGGGAAACAAAAGGCAGGCCGTCCTCCTTAACCCCGGGTCGCCCGAAATCAAACGCTCCTCGCTGCGAAGTTTTTAGTGAATGACCTCGGCGCTGTAAGCAGCTGAAAGTCTTGCATCACGAACTCCAACAAACTCCGGAAAAAAAAGGCCTCTAGCAAAATCTCTGCATAATTTAGCAGAACGTAGGTTTTTTTTGTAAATGTGATGTGGTGTTTTGTGCAGGAGGCTCGTAATGAGAGCGATAAACACTCCGAATAAACACATTTAACAGAAACAAGCCGTTTGAAGTTCCTCCGACCTGTCACTGGTGCAGAGCTGATCTCATCGTCGGAGCGTTTCGTGATTGTTACGCCACGCCGAGGAGCTTCTGAAGAAAAGTTTAACGTCTGAAACATAACTTGAAACATGAAGCGTGTCCCAGTTTAGGTTCAGACAGAAGCTCAGAGCAGGGAGGAGGTCAGGGTGGATGGAGGGCACAAAATATTACGTTATTATCATCATTTGGCGTTGCTTTTTGTTGTTTTGTCTCATTTTTGTTGTTTTGTGTCTTGTTTTTATTGTCTGGTGTCCGTCTTGTTTTGGTTGTCATCTGGGTTGGTCTGTCATCAAGTTGTACGCTTTGTTGTTTTGTGCATTTTTTGGTCTCATTTTTATTGTTTTGTGTGACTTTGAGTCTTGTTTTGGTTGTTTTGTGTTTCTCTGTTGTTGTTTTTTCTGTCAGAGGTCAAAGCTGAGCGTCTGATCCAACATGGAACATCAGGGTGGAACACTGAGGAACTGAGTCCATTAAGTTCTTTTCCCTCCAATAAGTGAAGTTAGAGCAGAGACCTGAAGCCTCTTAACGCTGTTTTCACAGCTGGAGGCTGTAAAGCTGCTTCCTGACTCAACATTAACATCATACTTGGCAGGACTGCGTCCACTAAACACCTCCTGAACCAGCACATAGACCGGCCCCGCAGGACTCCACTGAACCAGCACATAGACCGGCCCCGCAGGACTCCACTGAACCAGCACATAGACCGGCCCCACAGGACTCTACTGAACCAGCACGTTGCCACATTAAGGCTTAGTACTAGATTAATGTTGTGTTAGTACTACATTAGTACTGCATTCATACTACATTAGTACTACATTAGTACTGCATTCATACTACATTAGTACTACATTAGTACTACATTAGTACTGCATTAGTACTGCATTCGTAATACATTAGTACTACATTAGTACTGCATTAGTACTACATTAGTACTGCATTCATACTACATTAGTACTACATTAGTACTACATTAGTACTGCATTAGTACTGCATTCGTAATACATTAGTACTACATTAGTACTGCATTAGTACTGCATTCGTACTACATTAGTACTACATTCATACTACATTAGTACTACATTAGTACTGCATTCGTACTACATTAGTACTACATTCATACTACATTAGTACTACATTAGTACTGCATTCATACTACATTAGTACTGCATTAGTACTACATTAGTACTGCATTCGTACTACATTAGTACTACATTAGTACTACATTCATACTACATTAGTACTACATTAGTACTACATTCATACTACATTAGTACTGCATTAGTACTGCATTCATACTACATTAGTACTGCATTAGTACTACATTAGTACTGCATTAGTACTACATTAGCACTACATTCATACTACATTAGTACTACATTAGTACTACATTAGTACTGCATTCATACTACATTAGTACTGCAATAGTACTACATTAGTACTGCATTCGTACTACATTAGTACTACATTAGTACTACATTCATACTACATTAGTACTACATTAGTACTACATTCATACTACATTAGTACTACATTAGTACTGCATTCATACTACATTAGTACTGCATTAGTACTACATTAGTACTGCATTAGTACTACATTAGTACTACATTAGTACTACATTCATACTATATTAGTACTCCATTAGTACTACATTAGTACTACATTCGTACTACATTAGTACTGCATTTGTACTACATTAGTACTACATTAGTACTGCATTCGTACTACATTAGTACTACATTAGTACTACATTCATACTACATTAGTACTACATTAGTACTACATTAGTACTGCATTCATACTACATTAGTACTACATTAGTACTACATTCATACTACATTAGTACTACATTAGTACTACATTAGTACTGCATTCGTACTACATTAGTACTACATTAGTACTACATTCATACTACATTAGTACTGCATTAGTACTACATTAGTACTACATTCGTACTACATTAGTACTGCATTCATACTACATTAGTACTACATTCATACTACATTAGTACTACATTAGTACTACATTAGTACTGCATTCGTACTACATTAGTACTACATTAGTACTACATTCATACTACATTAGTACTACATTAGTACTACATTAGTACTGCATTCGTACTACATTAGTACTACATTAGTACTACATTCATACTACATTAGTACTCCATTAGTACTACATTAGTACTACATTCGTACTACATTAGTACTGCATTCATACTACATTAGTACTACATTCATACTACATTAGTACTGCATTAGTACTACATTAGTACTACATTAGTACTGCATTCGTACTACATTAGTACTACATTCATACTACATTCGTACTACATTAGTACTACATTAGTACTGCATTAGTACTACATTAGTACTACATTAGTACTGCATTCATACTACATTAGTACTGCATTAGTACTACATTAGTACTACATTAGTACTACAGTAGTACTGCATTCGTACTACATTAGTACTACATTAGTACTACATTCATACTACATTAGTACTACATTAGTACTACATTCATACTACATTAGTACTGCATTAGTACTACATTAGTACTACATTAGTACTACATTCATACTACATTAGTACTACATTAGTACTACATTCGTACTACATTAGTACTGCATTTGTACTACATTAGTACTACATTAGTACTTCATTAGTACTGCATTCGTACTACATTAGTACTTCATTAGTACTACATTAGTACTACATTCGTACTACATTAGTACTGCATTTGTACTACATTAGTACTACATTAGTACTTCATTAGTACTGCATTCGTACTACATTAGTACTACAGTAGTACTGCATTCGTACTACATTAGTACTACATTAGTACTACATTCATACTACATTAGTACTACATTAGTACTACATTCGTACTACATTAGTACTGCATTTGTACTACATTAGTACTACATTAGTACTTCATTAGTACTGCATTCGTACTACATTAGTACTTCATTAGTACTACATTAGTACTACATTCGTACTACATTAGTACTGCATTTGTACTACATTAGTACTACAGTAGTACTGCATTCGTACTACATTAGTACTACATTAGTACTACATTCATACTACATTAGTACTACATTAGTACTACATTCATACTACATTAGTACTGCATTAGTACTACATTAGTACTACATTAGTACTACATTCATACTACATTAGTACTACATTAGTACTACATTAGTACTACATTAGTACTGCATTCGTACTACATTAGTACTACATTAGTACTACATTCATACTACATTAGTACTACATTAGTACTACATTAGTACTACATTAGTACTACATTCATACTACATTAGTACTACATTAGTACTACATTAGTACTACATTCATACTACATTAGTACTACATTCATACTACATTAGTACTACATTAGTACTACATTCATCCTACATTAGTACTACATTAGTACTACATTAGTACTACATTAGTACTACATTCATACTACATTAGTACTACATTAGTACTACATTAGTACTACATTCATACTACATTAGTACTACATTAGTACTACATTAGTACTGCATTAGTACTACATTAGTACTGCATTCATACTACATTAGTACTACATTAGTACTACATTCCCACTACATTAGTACTACATTAGTACTACATTAGTACTGCATTCATACTACATTAGTACTACATTAGTACTGCATTTGTACTACATTAGTACTACATTAGTACTACATTAGTACTGCATTAGTACTACATTAGTACTACATTCCTACTACATTAGTACTACATTAGTACTACATTAGTACTGCATTAGTGCTACATTCATACTACATTAGTACTGCATTAGTACTACATTAGTACTACATTAGTACTACAGTAGTACTGCATTCGTACTACATTAGTACTACATTAGTACTGCATTCATACTACATTAGTACTGCATTAGTACTACATTAGTACTACATTAGTACTGCATTCATACTACATTAGTACTACATTAGTACTGCATTAGTAGTACATTAGTTCTACATTAGTACTACATTAGTACTACATTAGTACAACATTAGTACTACATTAGTACTGCATTCATACTACATTAGTACTACATTAGTACTACATTAGTACTGCATGTTTTTGCATCTTGTTCTTCTTTTGAGTCACTTTTTGTCTGATTTTCTTCATTTTTTCATCCATTTGTTTTGTCTGTTTGTGTTTTTGTATATTTTCCGTCTCTTTCTGTCGTTTTTTTCTCTTTCTGACGTCATTTTGTGTCTCTTTGTGTCTCTTTGTGTCTCTTCATGTTCTTGTTGTTGCGTCTTTGTGTCTGTCTTTGTTAATTTTGTCTCTTTATTTTGCTTCATCTCAGTTTTTTATTAAATAGGAATCATAATTTTGAGACCCTTAGAGATTTCAATCGTCTGTTTCATTATTTGGGGACAAAGTTTTATTTTAAATTAATGCGTTAATCGTCTGTTTTTAGGCGTGTTTGGTTTCTTCACCCTCAGATGGACTGCAGGTCGACTGAAACACAAACGAAGTAAAAATGTCGTCCGTTTGTTCCTCCTGTGGCCTCATTTTCACCTGTGAATGGATTTATAAATGTAAGATCAGTCGGGGCGTTATTGATCCCAGCGGGGGGCTTCAGGTGGAGCAGCGCCACAATAAAAGCACACTACACAATAAAAGCACACTACACAATAAAAGCAGTAAATAATGAGTGAAGTCGTAAAAACGTCCGACATGAAAACATGAAAGTGAAAAAATGATCAGAACTGAAGTTCAAAACACAGGATGTTGGAGATTTTTCAAAAATAAAAGTCAGATTTACTTCTGTTTAAAGGTCTGACATATTTTTATTTTTTACCAAATAAGTATTTTGTCTGTGTTAATTTTCAGCTAATTTAGTGTCTCTTTAAGATTATTTTGTGTGCTTTATGTTCATTTTGCATCTTTTTGCAGTCATTTTTAATGTGTTTGTGTTAATTTCGTATATCTTATTGTCGGTTTGCAGCTATTTGAGGCTGTTTTGTGTGTATTTTTGTTAGTTTTGTGTGTTTGTTTTGTTAGTTCTGTCTCTTTTAACTCATTTTTTGTATGTTTTGTTCTATTTTAACCTAACTTTGTGTCTCTGCTGTCTCTTTGTAGGACAGTTTGATTTGTTTGAGTCTGTTTTAGGTAATTTTTTAAGGTTTAGGGGGTTTTTTTGCTGTCGTTTTAAATGTGTTTTTTGTTAATTTTGCACATCTTTTTCTTAGTTTGCAGCTATTTCAGGTTTTTATTTGTCTCTTTATAGTTCTTTTGTGTGTGTTTTTTGTTAGTTTGTGTCTTTGTTTTGTTAGTTCTGTCTCTTTTAGCTCTTTCTTGTCGTTTTGTTTGTCACTTCATTTTGTGTCTCTTTACTGCTGCTGTGTGACGTTTTGGGTCGTTCGTGTCTTTTTGCTTGTGTGTGTTTATGTTCAGTTTGCGTGTCCTCTGTTGGTTTTTGCATATTTTTGATTGTATTTGTTTAGTTTTTACGTGTTATTGTGGTTGGTTTTCACCTCTTTATTGTCACTTTCGTCTATCATTTTGTGTTTCTTTGTTGTTCTTTTTGCATCTGGTAGTGGCTCTTTGTCTGTTTTGTTGATTTTATCTCTTCCATTCGTCATTTTATGTCTGTTTACCATCTTTCTGCAAATTGTAGTTGTTCTTTTCTGTCTGTGTTGATGACTGTGTCGTTTTTTTGGCGTCATCGCATTATTTCAGGGCGTTTCGTGTCTTTTTACTTGGATATTCTTGGTTCTTTTCAGTCCTTTTCTTCTCTGTGTGGTGTTGTTTCCTTTCTTTCTGCTCTTCATGGTGTTGTTACTTCGTCGTTGTTCGTTTGTGTGTCTGGTTTTCTTCGTGTAGATTTCTGATCCAGAAGCTTCAGATTCAGTCGTTATTTCCTGTGTTTGACAAACATCAGCTGCTCTTTAAATCCCAGGCCTCGATTCTCCCACAGAAAACTCCTGATTCCGTTTGGATGTCGTCATGACGAACCGACGGCGGAACGCGAGGAACGTACAAACGCTGTGCAGCAGCCTTGAAACTCGGCAGCGATTAAGCTTTCAGTGCAGCTCTCAGCGTTTCCTCTCGGTTTCTGACACTCAACACCGCCAGATGGCTGCGAGTCATTACAACTGTCTCCCCCAATATCTACCTGTGTCCATCTCCACCGCCCGACCGCCAAACAAAACACCACCGAGGGCTGAGGGCTTTCTGGGCGAGTCGGACGTTTAACCGGAGAAACCGTGAGGAAATCAGCGACGGACCAAGACAGAAAAATAAAAACCTGCAGGAAGATCTGAGCTGCTGTGGTTCAGAGTCAAAGAACACGTGATCCGACCTCCATTTATTTGCTGATTGGAGGTGAATTCGTTGCAGCTCAGAAGCAGCTGGTCATGTTTCTGAAGGCAGGAGATGGAGAAACATCTGACGTGGAGCCATGATTAATAATAACTCAGCCTGAACGTTTTCTGACACGGCTGAAGGTTTATTTAAGAGCAAACATCACAGGTGTCTTTAAACTACCGGGCTTTGCAAAAGTTCTGTTACACGGCTTCATGATCTTTAGAGACGTTTACATGTCGGAGTGAAACATTCCATTAAATAAACTGAAAGTTCTACCTCATAGGCAGGTGTCCTTAATACAAATTTGTTCTCCGGTGAAGTTGTATCAAGATGGAAGTCAAAAGATATTGAGATATCTGCTCTCCTTCATGCTGGACACAACAAGTCTGACAGAGCCAAGCAGCTGAACATCAGCCGGATGACCGTCCACAGAGTCTTGGAGAGGCTCAAGAATGGTGAAGATCTTTCAGTGATCTTTCAAGAATGGTGAAGACCTGAAAGATCTTCACCATTCTTTATCCTCTCCAAGACTCTCTGGACGGTCATCCAGCTGATGTTCAGCACAAAGGAGAGCAGATATCTCAACTCTTTTGACTTCCATCTTGATACAACTTCACCGGAGAAAAAAAATTGTATTAAGGACACCTGCCTATAAGGTAGAACTTTCAGTTTATTTAATGGAATTTTTCACTCCGACATGTAAACGTCTCTAAAGATCATGAAACCGTGTAACAGAACTTTTGCAAAGCCCGGTATTTAAATAATGTGGAAAAGAACAGGTCAGTTGCTGCTACTGCTCAGTGTTTGTTACAGGCCCTAAAGTTGACTCAGATTGGATATTTGTGAAAACAACTTTAAATTTAATCTTATTTCAAATTCTAGAGGTATGTCAGAAGGTTCTAGCAGCCCCTGATGAGGTGTGGGGATGTTCCAGAATCTTTAGGTTGTTGCAGTGGTCTTTCGTTAACTTGTGGTGGTCCATAGAGGTTCTACTGGCCTTCAGCTGGGTGTGGAAGTCTTTGAATTGGTTTAAATTAGCTTTAATATGCTCTTACGTTCACTGAAGAAGTTCTAGTGATCACTAAAATGGTTCTACAAGTCATTTAGGAAGTTGTAGAGGTAGGTTGGAAGGCTGTTGTCTATCAGGAGGCGTGGTTGAGTTCCTGGAGTCCTTCTGGGGTTCTATCTGCCTGCCATGAACTCACAGTGGTCCTGAGGAGGTCCAACCATTTCATAGTTGGTCATACACGTCCTTTAGGTTGCTTAAATGTCTTTTAAAAGGTTCTAGTAGTTCTTTAGGAGGTTCCAATGGTCCTTGAAGTCCTTCATGAGCATCTCTATGTCTTTAGTTTGATGTATTAGTTCTTTAGAAGGTTGTTGTGGATGTTAAAGAGGTTCTGTGGTTAATTCTGAGGTTGTGTAAGTAACTAAAAGGATCCACAGGCCTTTAAGGTGCTTACAGTGGGTCCTGAGGAGGTTCTAGTGGTCTTTAGTTGGGTGTAGAAGCCCTTTAGATAGTTTCAAAGTCCTTTAAGTGTTTGTAGAGGTTATTTAGGAGGTTCCCATGAACATTGAGAAAGTTCTAGTGGTCCTTGATGAGTGTCTTTAATTAGATGTATTGATAGAGCATCCTGAGGAGGTTCTAGAGGGCTTTAGTTGGGTGTAGAAGTCTTTTAGGTGGTTGGAATGCCGTTTAAAAGGTTCTAGTGGTTCCTTAGGGAATTCTCCTGCACATTGAGAGTTCTAGTGGACCTTCATGAGGTTCTCTTCATCTTTCCTTGGATGTAGTAGTACAGCTGTTCCTCTTCAGGTCTTTTTACTCCCTAAAAATCCTCATCAGTCACAAAAGTCCAGAATCAGAATAAATGAAAACACTGAAGAACGTGACAGGAATCAGCCGGAACACCTGGAAGTTCTTTTACCTCAGAAACCAGAGACAGAATATTCATCCTGAACGTCTTCAACCAAGCGTCTGATGCCGTCTGCCTGTTAGTTTAGTCTCCATCCAGAAGGAACCTGTTGGTTGGAGATGAATTCAGGATAAATCCGGTCAGTTAGGGAGATAAATAAGTTCTGTCTGCTGTCACCCAAACCTCTGAAGGACTTCTTTAAAGCTCACGTTCAGACGCCTTTCTGCTGCAGGTCTCTGATTCTGACAGCTGCTTGTTATTGCAAAAATAAAAGTGCAGCCAATTAGAGCTGCAGCCGAGAGTGAAGCCGCTAAGCTCTGCAGCATCCGAGGATCAGGCGCGATGAGCTCGGCTCTGCTGCACATTAATACCTCCGACTGCAGCGTCCTTCAGCTCCGTCTGCCGGGACTCCAGGAGGAAACCTGCCGACACAAACATCTGGAAACATCCAGCAGTTGCTCTGTCTCAAACAAGGAGCGGTTTACTCCCAGAGTCGAGGCCTGAATGAGCACAAAGTGTGACGGATTTACCTTCACAAACACACCTGTAGTCACACACAGGTCCCCTAAACCCTGCTGGTGGATCTTTGATGGTTCTGCTTTCATTTTCTGTTTATTTTATCCAGACTGGAGTGCATTTTACTGAACTATAAGAGCGTTTGGTTCCACCGGCAAGAACAAAAACACACAAAATAGACGAAGAGACAGAAAAAATGACCACAAAGAGACAAAAGAAACCAGAAAGAGACGGACGACACACAAAATGACTCACAAAACAAGGAAAAGCAACAAAAAGAAGCAAAAAACAGCCCCCAAAATAACCTAAATCGCACACAAAATGGTGACAAAGACGCTGAAAACAATCACTACTGGATGCAACAACGCAGTACAGAGACACAAAATAACGAGAGAGACGAGCAACTCAACAAAATCTAGACGATAAACGGATAAAACGACAGAAAAAAACGGTCACAAACAAACGTCAAAAACACAACAAGAAAAGAAGAAAAACATCAAAAAGAAGCAACAAAGAAAAACAACAAAATACAATGAGACACAAACACAGTAAAGAAACAAAATCAACCAGTCAGACAGAAAAGACAAAGAAAAGATGCAGCAAAACAAAAACAGAAAGAAACAGAAACATGACGCTAAATGTTCCTCTGAAATGATTTATTCTCGTTTTTGTTCTTCAGATTTCTTCTTGTTTTATTTTTTGCTGTTCAGAATTTAATACTGTGAACGTTTTGTGTCTGTTTTTAGTTGTTTTCCATATTTTTGTGTGTGGTTTTGTTGCTGTTTTTGATGTTTTTCGGTCTCTTTGTGGTAGTTGTGCGTTTGTGTTGCTAGTTTTTTTCTTTGTGTCCCTTTTATGGTATTTCCTGCCTTTTGTGGTTGTTTTTATATCCTTTGTCGTGTTTTTTTATCTTGTTTTGGTTGTTTTGTGTATATTTGTGGTTGTTTTTATATCCTTTGTCGTGTTTTTTATCTTGTTTTGGTTGTTTTGTGTATATTTGTGGTTGTTTTATATCCTTTGTCGTGTTTTTTTTTGTCTTGTTTTGGTTGGTTTGTGTCTCTTTGTGGTTGTTTTTATATCCTTTGTCGTGTTTTTTTATCTTGTTTTGGTTGGTTTGTGTCTCTTTGTGGTTGTTTTTATATCCTTTGTCGTGTTTTTTTGTCTTGTTTTGGTTGGTTTGTGTCTCTTTGTGGTTGCTTTTATATCCTTTGTCGTGTTTTTTTTATCTTGTTTTGGTTGGTTTGTGTCTCTTTGTGGTTGTTTTTATATCCTTTGTCGTGTTTTTTTATCTTGTTTTGGTTGGTTTGTGTCTCTTTGTGGTTGTTTTTATATCCTTTGTCGTGTTTTTTTATCTTGTTTTGGTTGGTTTGTGTCTCTTTGTGGTTGTTTTTTATATCCTTTGTCGTGTTTTTTTATCTTGTTTTGGTTGGTTTGTGTCTCTTTGTGGTTGTTTTTTATATCCTTTGTCGTGTTTTTTTATCTTGTTTTGGTTGGTTTGTGTCTCTTTGTGGTTGTTTTTTATATCCTTTGTCGTGTTTTTTTTATCTTGTTTTGGTTGGTTTGTGTCTCTTTGTGGTTGTTTTTTATATCCTTTGTCGTGTTTTTTTGTCTTGTTTTGGTTGGTTTGTGTCTCTTTGTGGTTGTTTTTTATATCCTTTGTCGTGTTTTTTTGTCTTGTTTTGGTTGGTTTGTGTCTCTTTGTGGTTGTTGTTTGGTTGTTTCGTGTTGGCAGATTTTTGTCTCTTTGCATTTTTGTGTTTATTTGTGTTTGTGGTTTTGTGTCCCTTTTTTGTTCTTTTATGCCTTTTTTTGGTAATTTTGTGTCACTGTGGTTGTCTTGTGTCTGTTTTTAGTTGTTTTCCATATTTTTATGCTCATGTGTCTCTTCATGGTTGCTTTGGGTCTAATTTAGTTTGTTTTGTGTGTTTTTCTGGTCATTGTGTTGTTGTATTTGATAGTTTACTGTCTGTTTGTCGTAGCTTTGTATCTCTATATGGTAATTCTGTGTGTTTTTTATGCTATATTGTGACTTTTTTGTAATTTTGTGTCTCTTTGTGGTAGTTTTTGTCTAATTTTGGATGTTTTGTCTCTATATTTAGTTTTTTTTGTGGTTGTTTTGTGTCTGTATTTAGTTGTTTTCTATATTTTTGTGATTGTTGTGTGTACATTTGTGGTTATTTTGTTTGTAATTTTGGTTGTTTTGTGTCTTTTGTGGTAGATTTGTGTCTCTTTATAATAATTTTGTGTCTCTTTTATGGTATTTTATGCCTTTATTGGTAATTTTGAGTCTTTTCATAGTTGTTTTTTGTTTCATTTTGGTTGTTTTGTGTCTGTTTATGGTTGCTGTGGGATTCTTTGCGGTTGTTGTGTCTCTTTGTGTGGTTGTTTTCCATCTGTTTGTGGTTGTTGTGTGTCTGTGTAGCTTCTTCTTCTTCTTCTTCTTCCTCTCCTGACTGAGGACCGCCTGGATGTTACCGTGAGGAGAAAATCCCTCGTTCAGCCCCCCGCTGACATCCTGACTAATTTAACAATCGAGCCGTGGTGAGTTCACTGTCGCCGACAAACAGACTCCGTGTGAACGTGTCGATCGGTTGAACGTATTGATCGATTATCGGCAGCCTCCCACAGAGCTGGAGACGATCCTCAACCCTCCAAACGCCATCAGTCACCAATTATCCCCCCACTTTTATGATCCTCCTCCTCTGATAAATCTGGACTCCAGTGCCGAGCCGTAAAGCTGGATTCATGCGCTGACACTTTAACGTAGACTCCGGGAGCATTATGGGATGTCTCCGAGGAGCCGCAGGACTCCCATCGTCCGCATCACGGCCGGATCCATCCAGGATCACGGAACAAACGGAGATTTATCTGGAACATGAAGGCGACACCGGGGAGCTGGGCCGGGTCAGAGGGGAGGAATATCAGAGCGGAGTCAGAGCAGAAAGCAGAGCGAGCAGCAAACAGGAAGTCACAGCAGATACCAGCAGATACCTGGGATCAGCCGCAGCACCATTAATCCTCCTGAACCTCCTTAGATGGAGAGGAGCTTTCTGTTTGACAAGAACTAAAATAATCTGAATTTAAAGAAGAAAAATTAACATCAAAGCAAAAAACATACGTGTAGCGATGCAAAATAACCACAACGACACACAAAGCCACCAAGAAAAGACACAAAACGACGCTAATGCAGCTCAAAGTTACATTTCTGTTGTTTTTTTTGTCTTGTATTAATGTTGTTTTTGCTGTAATTTTGTGTCTCTTTTTGGTCGTTTTGTTTCTCTTTGTGGTCGTTTTGTTTCTCTTTGTGGTCGTTTTGTGTCTCTTTGTGGTTGTTTTGTGTCTCTTTCTGGTCATTTTGTGTCTCTTTGTGGTCATTTTGTGTCTCTTTGTGGTTGTTTTGTGTCTCTTTGTGCTTGTTTTGTGTGTCTTTCTGGTTGTTTTGTGTTTTTATTGGTTGTCTTGTGTTATTTGTGCCATTTTGTGTCTCTGTGTTGTTTTTTGTGTCTCTTTCTGGTCATTTTGTGTCTCTTTGTGGTTGTTTTGCGTCTCTTTCTGGTCATTTTGTGTCTCTTTGTGGTCGTTTTGTGTCTCTTTGTGGTTGTTTTGTGTCTCTTTGTGCTCGTTTTGTGTCTCTTTGTGCTCGTTTTGTGTCTCTTTGTGGTTGTTTTGTGTCTCTTTCTGGTCATTTTGTGTCTCTTTCTGGTCATTTTGTGTCTCTGGTTGTTTTGTGTCTCTTTCTGGTCATTTTGTGTCTCTTTGTGGTCGTTTTGTGTCTTTTATTGGTTGTGTTGTGTTATTTGTGTCATTTTTTGTCACAGTGTTGTTTTTTGTGTATCTTTCTGGTTGTTTTGAGTCATTTTGTCATCATTTTATGTCTCTTTCTGATCATTTTGTGTCTCTTTGGGTCATTTTGTGTCTGTTTGTGGTAATTGTGTGGTAATTGTATGTCTCTTTCTGGTCATTTTGTGTCTTTTTCTGGTCATTTTGTGCCTTTTATGGTCATTTTGTGCCTTTTATGGTCATTTTGTGTCTCTTTCTGGTCATTTTCTGGTCCTTTTGTGTCTTTTTTGTCATTTTGTGTCTCTTTCTGGTCTTTTTGTGTCTCTTTCTGGTCATTTTCTGGTCCTTTTGTGTCCTTTTGTGCCTTTTATTGTCATTCTGTGTCTCTTTCTGGTCATTTTCTGGTCCTTTTGTGTCATTTTCTGTTCCTTTTTTGTCATTTTGTGTCTCTTTCTGGTCATTTTCTGGTCATTTTGTGTCCTTTTGTGCCTTTTATTGTCATTCTGTGTCTCTTTCTGGTCATTTTCTGGTCCTTTTGTGTCATTTTCTGTTCCTTTTTTGTCATTTTGTGTCTCTTTCTGGTCATTTTCTGGTCATTTTGTGTCCTTTTGTGCCTTTTATTGTCATTCTGTGTCTCTTTCTGGTCATTTTCTGGTCCTTTTGTGTCATTTTCTGTTCCTTTTTTGTCATTTTGTGTCTCTTTCTGGTCATTTCCAGCAGGTGTCCAGTTGTTTTCTCCTCTCTGATCAAAGCCTGTCGGTGTTTTTCTGTATTTAAAGCCCGTCAACATGTTGCTGCTGCCATAAATTAAAGAGAGGTTTCATTTAGGAACAAATGAAATGAAATAACACACATCTGAAAGTGTCATTTTTTCTCTTCAACACACATTATTATTATTTCAATCCTTGTAATTGAAACGGCAATCCGGGCAACTTGTATTAAATTAGATTGTGGTGAAATTGCACCTTTGCGTTGCCGAGGCCGACTGCATCAGATGGATTTAATTATTCCTGTAGCCCATATATTATTAATCATCTATATTGATTTCTGAACTCCCAGACTGCTTGTGGATATGCAAATGCAGCCGCTGCAATATCGGGATGGGCTCATTTGCATGGGAGCCCATTATTATTTTATAAGTAAATTTTAATGTGGACTCAATTAAAACCCAGCCAGTGGAACAGCTAAATTGGCCCAAGGTATGAGCTTTCTGAGATTCATGTGCGGAGCCGGGATATATCAATTAGTAAAGATCAAACTTTGGCTTCTCTGGAGGGGAAAGAAAATGCTGGAATTCAATCAGAGCGGCGGCGGCGAGCGGCTCCGTCTTTGGTGGGTTTTTTGCAGTTTTTTTTCTGTATTTTTTTATTATTATTCCAGGTTGTAATCAGATCTGCCAAATGGAATTATAACCCGGAAAATTCCTGTGCCGAGTCGCTGCGTCGTCGGGGGAAAAGAGGTCAGAGTTAATATTTTAGCAGCTTTAATGTGACCTTCCTGCTCCGCCACCACAAAGTTCAGGGACCTGAGGAGAGTTACACAACTTCGGCTGCAGACACACAACAGGCAGTGGGATGAGAACAGACACACAACAGGCAGGGAGATCAGAACAGACACACAACAGACGGGATGAGAACAGACACACAACAGACGGGACGAGAACAGACACACAACATACAGGATGAGAACGGACACACAACAGACGGGATGAGAACAGACACACAACAGATGGGATGAGAACAGACACACAACAGATGGGATGAGAACAGACACACAACAGACGGGACGAGAACAGACACACAACAGACGGGACGAGAACAGACACACAACATACAGGATGAGAACGGACACACAACAGACAGGAGGATGAGAACAGACACACAAATGACAGGGGCACAAGAACAGACACACAACAGATGGGATGAGAACAGACACACAACAGACAGGAGGATGAGAACAGACACACAAATGACAGGGGCACAAGAACAGACACACAACAGATGGGATGAGAACAGACACACAACAGACGGGATGAGAACAGACACACAACAGACAGGAGGATGAGAACAGACACACAACAGGCAGTGGGACGAGAACAGACACACAACAGATGGGATGAGAACAGACACACAACAGACGGGATGAGAACAGACACACAACAGACAGGGGCATGAGAACAGACACACAACAGGCAGTGGGACGAGAACAGACACACAACAGATGGGATGAGAACAGACACACAACAGACGGGATGAGAACAGACACACAACAGACGGGACGAGAACAGACACACAACAGACGGGATGAGAACAGACACACAACAGACAGGAGGACGAGAACAGACACACAACAGACAGGGGCATGAGAACAGACACACAACAGGCAGTGGGACGAGAACAGACACACAACAGGCAGGGAGATCAGAACAGACACACAACAGACGGGATGAGAACAGACACACAACAGACGGGACGAGAACAGACACACAACAGACGGGAGGATGAGAACAGACACACAACAGACGGGATGAGAACAGACACACAACAGATGGGATGAGAACAGACACACAACAGATGGGACGAGAACAGACACAGAACAGACGGGACGAGAACAGACACACAACATACAGGATGAGAACGGACACACAACAGACGGGATGAGAACAGACACACAACAGACAGGAGGATGAGAACAGACACACAACAGACAGGGGCACAAGAACAGACACACAACAGATGGGATGAGAACAGACACACAACAGACAGGAGGATGAGAACAGACACACAACAGACGGGATGAGAACAGACACACAACAGACAGGAGGATGAGAACGGACACACAACAGACGGGATGAGAACAGACACACAACAGACAGGATGAGAACGGACACACAACAGACGGGATGAGAACGGACACACAACAGACAGGATGAGAACGGACACACAACAGACGGGATGAGAACGGACACACAACAGACGGGATGAGAACAGACACACAACAGACGGGATGAGAACAGACACACAACAGACGGGATGAGAACAGACACACAACAGACAGGGGCATGAGAACAGACACACAACAGGCAGTGGGACGAGAACAGGCACACAACAGATGGGATGAGAACAGACACACAACAGACGGGATGAGAACAGACACACAACAGACAGGAGGATGAGAACAGACACACAGCAGACAGAGGATGAGAACAGACACACAACAGACGGGATGAGAACAGACACACAACAGACAGGGGATGAGAAGAGACACACAACAGATGGGATGAGAACAGACACACAACAGGCAGGGGATGAGAACAGACACACAACAGACAGGGGATGAGAACAGACACACAACAGATGGGATGAGAACAGACACACAACAGGCAGGGGATGAGAACAGACACACAACAGACAGGATGAGAACAGACACACAACAGACGGGATGAGAACAGACACACAACAGACAGGGGATGAGAAGAGACACACAAAAACTAAACACAGAGACACAAAAATATAAAGTGACACAAAAAACACTTAAAAACAATCATAAGGAGACACAAAATGACCACAAACAGACACAGAACAAACTAAACAGAGATACAAAAATATAAAAAGAGACACACAACAACATAAAGAGACACAAAAAACATTGAAAGCACCAAAGAACGCACAAAGAGACATAAAATGACCACAAGGAGACACAAAACATCCAAGACACACACACAAACTAAACAAACAGACACACAACAACCGAGAGATACACAGAAAAACGAAACAAACAGACACAAACATATATAAAGAGACACACAGCAACATAAAGGGACACAAAAAACATAAAGAGGCACCAAAAAACCCAGAAAGACACACAAAACAACTGAGACACACAATAAACAAAGCAACCAGACACAAAAATGTGAAAAGAAAAACACAACAACCTCAAAGTGACACAAAAACATAAAGAAACACGAAAATACACAAAACTAAAAAAGACAACTTAGACACACACAAGAACACGAAACAAAGAGACACAAAAGATAAAAACAAAAAACAGAAAGAAACACAAAAAAATTCCAAAGAGACACACAACACATCCAACAACACACAAAAAGACACACAAAGAGAACCAAAAGCACAAAAAACAATCTTTCACAGACAAAAGAGGACACAAAGGACATAAAACAACCAAAACAACACAAAAAACAGCCTTTTCATGGGTGTTTTTGTCACTTTTTTCCGATTTGTGTTTGTTTTGTGTTACTTTTTCAAGAATTTTGCATCCTCTCTTTTATGTGACAGAATATGACTGAAAAAAAATCCCACAAAGAGACACACAAAACATAGAGACTCAACTGCAGACAAAAAAATAGCACAAAGATACACAAACAACTACAAAGAGACACAAAAATACAAATAAAAACAAAAAACTGAAAAAATCACAAAACATACAAAGAAATCCAGTCATAAAATAATTTCAGGAAGACACAACAATTAGTACAAATAGACACAGTAACACAAAAAACTACCTTAAAGATAAAAAAGATGACACAAAGAGGCACAAAACAACTTAAATGATGGGACAAATACCCCCACAAAAACAAACAAAGGGGCAAAAAACAACCTAAATGATACACAAATTGACTTCAAAGAGACAGGAAATTTATCAGAAAGTTATAAAATCTGGACTTTTATTTTGAAGTGTCCACTGACTTCCAGGTAAACAGCAGCTCTGACCTCCATCTCCTACAATCCTCAGCAGTCTGATGACCCAGTATGACTTTATTCTGAAAGGTTTCTGAAACAGGAAACGATGATTTAATGAAGTTAATGACGTTGGAGGAGCAGTGGGAGGAGTCAGATGTCAAGCCGTCCTTCATCTTTGTAGTTTTTGGGCTCCACATTCATCAGCAGATATTCCAGAGTTGTGTTCAGCCTAGATAACAAATATATATATTTATTTTATTTTGTTGAATCTTTCTACCATTTAATTTATTATTATTATTATTATTATTATTATTATTATCATTATTATCGTTATTATTATTATTATTATTATTATTATTATTATCGTTATTATTGTTATTATTATTATTATTATTATTATTGTTATCGTTATTATTATTATTATTATTATTATCATCGTTATTATTGTTATTATTATTATTATTATTATTATTATTATTATTTTATTTTATAAGTTGTTATTCATCTCTGGACCTCCTAATATATTTTGAATGATTTGTTAATATTCTTAAAAAGTATGTCACAGACTTTTGGTCATTTTAAATATGTATTTAATTTATTCATATTTGGGAGTTGTTTTCATATTTTTTATATTTTATTTATGCTTCTGGAAAGTTGTTAAACATCTAATTTATTTGATTCCATTTGTGGATTTTTTATTAACATCCTTTGAACCATTTTATAATGTTAGTAAAATATACTTTTTAAATGATGATGTTGTTGAAAGTTTGCAAATATTTTCATGACTTTTTGCAATTTATTTCAGAATTATTAATCAGACATTTTATTCATATTTGGGAGTTTTGTTCTCAGACATGTTTTGCATCCTTAACCCTCCTGTCATCCTCATTTACAGCACCAACAATATTGTTTCCTTGTCCGAAAAAAATCCAAAAATTCTGCACAAAAATCATCCCAAATTTCTGAAAATTTACAAAAATTTCACAAAGAAATTTCCAAAAAATTTGACTGTGAAATTTTTTTTCCCCACATTTTCAAACTTTAATACGGGTCAATTTGACCCTCAGGATGACACAAGGGTTAAATTTAATGTCTCTCCTGTGCTTATAAGACTCAATAAATGTCCAAAACGTGTCTAAAATGACAACAAACAACCCAGAAATAACTCAAAACTTGTCAGAAACGTTTCAATACATCCAAAATGTCTTCAAATTTCTCCAACTGGACTCAAAAATGGTCAAAAATGGCATGTGACCAAAACAATTCAAAAGTTTTAGAAAATGTCTTGAAACCTTTCAGAAATGAAAGAAAATGCCTCAGAGTTTCTCCAAAAACCCTAAACTTTCCAGTAGGACTTGAAACAAGAGAACTAAAATGTAGAACTTTTATTTGCTGTAATATGTTTTAAACAAACTGATCTGGTGTCAGTTTTCACCAGAACTCAGATGTTTCTCCTCCTAAATGTCATGGTTCTGTCTGCTGGACTGATGGAGTTCTGAAAAAGTTCATTAAAGGTGATAAATGTGGAGCCTCCTCTATGGACCTGAAGGGAAATATTCACAGTCTGAAGGTAGAACTCTGACCACTGATGAAGGTACTGCAGATGAAGAACCAGATGACTGTTCGGATGATTTTTCATGGTTTTCTGCGCTGTACGGCACCAATAAACTTGTGTTTGAGCTGTTTATGAAGGTTCTGAGTCTCACAGAGACGTTGGGACACGTTAATCCGCCTCTACTTGGTGTAAAAACACATTTCTAATGAAGAAAACAGCGATAAAACAGCATTATTGCGTTATTAAGAGGGAAATATTGCATAAAAACTGGCAGCAGTTTGAGCAGAAATTACAGCCAGGGCCGGCCGTAAAGCAGACTTCCTGTTTTCACGTGTAATTAGCCGCTGCGTGTGATTAGCAGGTAAAACAAATTGTGTGTTTTGTTGGCAGCAGATAAATCTGGTTGTAATGACCCGTGTAATTTTTAAGCGGCGCCTACACCGCGGCTCCTTTAACACGTTTCATTAGTGGGGTTGTATATTAGATATACATTCTGAGCCTTAATTTGGTCTCCCAGGAGCACTTGTAACGATGCAGCTGCCGGCTACAGGACACCTTTAATTTATTTATTTTAAATGTTGAGAGTAATTGAGTTCTTGAGAGATGTGAGGAGAGCCTGCTGCTGCTGCTGCTGAAAAATGCATTAATTCCACGACGCAATCTGTTGGAGAATTAATATGAGGGGAAGCGTCTAATGGGGAGGAAAAAACAGAGCGGAGGCTTCACTTCTTTATCGCCTCTGAAGGGTTCTTTATCAGCAGCTGCAGGTGATGATGGAACCATTTGTTCGTCACAGAACGACAACAGACGTCCAGAGAGCTGTGGGCGGCCATGATGATGATGTCAGAGGACAGGCTATGATGTCAGGGGACGCACCTGTACGCCTTCAACGAGTCACAGATGAAAGAAAAAACAGGAAAAGGTTTAAAAGTTGAGATTCAAAATCAACACAAAGGGCCCCGAAACTGAACCCTGAGGAACTCCACAAGATTTTACCAAAATTAACAAAATGTTTTGGAAATATTTTAAACATTTTTATAATAATAATAAATTATTGCAATGTAAATATGTTTCAAAATATCTTTTATATGACTTTTGCTTAGGCGTTTTTTTTAAAAACTAATTTTATCCATTTTCAGACATTGTGTTGATATTTTATTAATGATGACATGTTAATATTTCTGATATATTTAAAAATATTTTAGTTATAGTTTTTTAGAGTTTTTATGGATTTATTTTTTATATTTTTTTGCACATTTTTTGAATATCTTATTTTTTAAAATTTAACTCTTTTGTTTATATTTTTAAAAATACTTTACCCATTTTCAGACTTTGTGTTGGTATTTTATTCATCTATTTCCACATTTTCTGAATATTTTTGTTGCATTTATCATATATATATATATATCATTAGCTTGTGTGTCTGTGATAACTTTGTGTATGTAGTTTTTTTGTTGCATGTTTTAGTTATTGATTTGTGTGTCTTTGTGGTTGTTTTGTGTCTCTTTGCAGTCAGTTTTCATCTAGTCATCCTTTTGTGCGTCTATAAGTTGGTTTTACTTGTGTTTGCCTTAAATCAGGATCTGTTTGTGTTCATTTTGTGTCTCTTTCTGGCCGTTTTTTAGTTCTAGTTGTTTGCAAACAGAAAAAAACAACTCATGGACCCACAAAAAGACGACTACGTACAAAGACAAACATGCAGAACTACTCAAAACAAACACTCAGAGGCACTAACTAAAGGCACACCAGAAACAAGACACACCTGTGAACATTTCTGCTCTTTTTCAGTTTCATATTTTCAGACTTGCTGCCTGAAAGTCAAAAGAACGTTTGTCGGATGCTGTTTTTGTCAGACTGGACGTCTGGACCCGTCCGACCCGTCCGACCCGTGGTGCTGCAGCCTGTTTCAGGGCCGCCGTCGCTCCACGCCGCCGAGCCACCACGGCGAGGGGTGAGGTGGGTGAGGAGGCGGGTGAGGAGGACGCCTCCTGCCTCTCCGCCTGGCTGCTGGCTGCTTCCGGGCCTCGGGGGAACCGGGCTTTGGACGAAGGCCCAGATCAATGTGACCTAAATTCAAATGCGAATTAGAGGCTGTCAGTGGGAGAGGACGCTGTGTAAATGAGCTCAGACAGACCCGGGTCCCCCAGGAGCCCAGAACCGGGCCCCGAGTCCGCTGGAGATCTTTAATGAGTTCCAAATGGATGTCCGGGACCCGGGCCGCCGCTCCACACCCTTCCTGCAGGCCCGAAGCCAAGCCGAGACGCAGCCGGGGAACCTGCCGGCGTCCAAATGATTAAAATTCTCCCGAACATTAGTGAGATCAGCAGCAGCTTCTTCATGTCGATGTTCTGAATCTAAATATCATCAGGATACGAAAAGTCCAACATCCAGACCTCAGGAGCTGCTGCAGAACCACAACCAGAGTTTAAACACAACCCACCGGGCCGAGGCGTTACTCACAACAAGGAAAACAGACAAAAAAATAACACAACAAGACACACAAAATGACCAAAACAAGAAAAAAATTAAACAAAGCAAGAAAAATTTGACACAAAATGACAGAAGGAAGATAAAAAAATACCAAAAAACCCACACGAAACTAAAAAAACGACAAAAATGAGACACAAAACAAGATGAAAACAACTGGACCGGTTTAGGACTAGTGTTGGACTGGTTCGTTCTGGGCTTTTTGGTTGGTTTTGGCCCAGTTGTGAACTGGTTTTGCACTGGTTTGATTTTGCTTTTGAAGTAGTTTGGACTGGTTCTGGATTGGTTTCATGTTGCCTTATGGTTGGTTTCAAAATAATTTTAGACTGATTTTGGACTGGGTCTAAACTAGTTTTGAAGGGATTTTATGTTGGCTTTAGACTGGTTTAGGACTAGTTCTGGACTGGTATGGGACTAGTTCTGGACTGGTTTAGGACTAGTTCTGGACTGGTATAGGACTAGTTCTGGACTGGTATAGGACTAGTTCTGGACTGGTTTAGGACTAGTTCTGGACTGGTATAGGACTAGTTCTGGACTGGTTTAGGACTAGTTTTGGACTGGTTGTGTATTAGTTTATGTTGGTTTTGGATTGGTTTTTAACTGTTCATGAACTAGCATTAGACTGGTTTTTAACCAGTTTGGAACTAGTTTTGGAATGGTTTCCAACTGGTTTCAAACTAGTGTTAGATTGATTTTGGTCTAGATTTAGACTGGTTTTGAATTGGTTTTGGACTCGTTTTAAGTTGGGGTTTTAACCAATTTGGAACTAGTTTTGGACTGGTTTTTCACTAGCATTAGACTGGTTTAGACTGGTTTTGAACTAGTGTTGGACTGGTTTGGGACTAGTTTTAGACTGGTTTTGAACTCATTTAGACTAATGTTGGACTAGTTTTGAATGAGTTTTGAACTCATTCAGACTGGTTTAGACCGGTTTTAGAGTCACATTCGTCCTCCCAAACTGAACTGAAGATCTAACAGGAAACTCCAGCAGACTGAGAGTCAACATGAGAACTCATATTTATGTTCCTAGTGTACGTTTGGGGGGAGTTTCCTCACATATACAGTAGAGGTGAGGGGTGAGGGGGTGAGGCGGCTGCAGCCCAGCGGGGTGAGGCCGCAGTAATTAGCATGCTGATTCTGCATGTAATCAGATGGGCTGGCGTGCTTCTATACGTCGGCGTGGGACTGCAGCGGCGTGTGATTGTCTCCGACGCAGCATATGCTAATTGTTGATTGTCTCCAATATTATATGCTAATTGTCAGGAATTAGCATAATTCATTAACATTTGGGCCCTAATTACACAACCGGTGAAAAGCACTCGGCTGTGCTGCGACTGCCTAATGCGTGATGCGATTAATGCTGCGCTGCTCATTTGCATCCAGAGAAGGAGGCTGAAATATTAAAAGTGTTGTTGGGAGAAAATCGCGATTAGTCCCTAATCAAATGTTGTTTCTGCCTTTTAAAAGGTGTCGGCCCTCAGGTGAGAGGAAGCAGCGCCGCCGTTTCCTCGACAATCACAACCTGCAATTAGCTGCTGCTTCTTCCTGGAGATTCACAGAAACAAACGGACGGATTCAGCCGCAGGACGGGCTTTGATGTTCATCAGCAGACAGAAAGAAAGAAAGAAAGAAAGAAAACACTCTGATTTCATCACAACAGGGAGAGACGCAGTACTCTGAGGCAATACTGACGAGTACTAGTACTGACAAGTACTAGTACTGACAAGTACAAATACCACCACAGGAGAATACTGAAACACAAATCCCAGCTGAGAAAAATCCTGAAATAAAACTCTTTAGTCTGCAATAAACTGAGACCAGCACACAGTACTGATGAGCACTAGGACTGACAAATATAAGTAACACCACAGAGAGAGAGTATGGAAGTACAAACACCAGCAGAGAAAAATACTGAAATACAGTTCTGGAACTGAGCAATCCATTACTGACAAGTACTTACACTGATGAGTACAAATACCACCAGAGGAAATACTTAAGTATAAGTCTGGAACTGAACACACAAATACTAACAAGTACAAATATCACCAGAAGAAAAATACTGTACAGATACGGAGATACAAGGTTTTCCACAACGCGATTGTGAAAGTTCACTGTTTGTGGAGTTACTGCTGCCATGATTAGTGGAACTATGACTCCTTCTAGACCTCCTGATCAGTGGAACTATGACTCCTTCTAGACCTCCTGATCAGTGGAGCTATGACTCCTTCTAGACCTCCTGATCAGTGGAACTATGACTCCTTCTTGACCTCCTGATTAGTGGAACTATGACTCCTTCTAGACCTCCTGATCAGTGGAGCTATGACTCCTTCTAGACCTCCTGATCAGTGGAACTATGACTCCTTCTTGACCTCCTGATCAGTGGAACTATGACTCCTTCTAGACCTCCTGATCAGTGGAGCTATGACTCCTTCTAGACCTCCTGATCAGTGGAACTATGACTCCTTCTTGACCTCCTGATCAGTGGAACTATGACTCCTTCTAGACCTCCTGATCAGTGGAGCTATGACTCCTTCTAGACCTCCTGATCAGTGGAACTATGACTCCTTCTTGACCTCCTGATTAGTGGAACTACGACTCCTTCTAGACCTCCTGATCAGTGGAGCTATGACTCCTTCTAGACCTCCTGATTAGTGGAACTATGACTCCTTCTAGACCTCCTGATCAGTGGAACTATGACTCCTTCTAGACCTCCTGATCAGTGGAACTATGACTCCTTCTTGACCTCCTGATCAGTGGAACTATGACTCCTTCTAGACCTCCTGATCAGTGGAACTATGACTCCTTCTTGACCTCCTGATCAGTGGAACTATGACTCCTTCTAGACCTCCTGATTAGTGGAACTATGACTCCTTCTGATCATGTGACATTTAAGAGGTATTTCACAGAAGTGTTCTCACTGCTGCTGAATACTGTGTGATGAACTTTGTGCCTTCCAGTCCAACGTTTTTGCGTCTTTGTAGTCATCTTGCATCTTTCGGTGGTTGCTCAGGACTACCACAGTTACTGCATAGTCCTGGCAGTGAAGCTCAAAGGCATCTTGTGTGTCTTTGTGGTCATTCTTGTGTATCTTTCTGGTCATTTTCCATCTTTTTGTGGTTGTTTTGTGTCTCTCTTACCCAGGACTCCCATAGTGAATGCATAGTCCTGACAATGAAGCACAAAGGTGTTGGTGTGATGATTTCAATGCAAAAGGTGTAGAGGAGATGATGTTTCTAGATGCAGCATGAATGTCTGAGGATAAACCAAGATTCTGGCTGACAGGATGAATGTCCAAACAGGACGGTCCAACATTTTCACCATCCATTTTTTAATTTCCTTATATCTTTGCGTCATGTCTTTTGAAAATCCCTGGAAAACAGATTAACTTTTCTTGTTGTTGTGTAACTTTCACCTCGCTGTGCAGCTACTTCTACCTGTTGAACCAGTTGAAGTAAAAGAGGTGAAAAAGCGATCAGAAATCTAAAACCTGTGTGACATTTTCCCTCCGTCTGCTGCTTTGTGATGAAGTCCAGCGCTCGGTGAACGACACATGACGGATGCCAGTCTGTGTGACAGCAGGACGAAGCCTCAGGTTCAGGTTTCTGGTGCTGAACGTGGATGTGAGGGCCACACATGACGGGACGAAGCCTCCTCCTCCTCCTCCTCCTCCTCGGCTGCATGTGGAGGGCGGGGTTAACTCGGAGGTAATTGAAGCGGGGCTTTTGTACGAATCTGCTTCCAATCCACAGGAGAGGGAGGAAAGAGGGGAAGAATGAGAGTTTTAATGAATGGAGGCCGTCATTAAAATGATAACTATTTCCTCCGAGATCACTTCCAATTTAAATGCGGGGCGAAAAGAGAAAAGACGTAATTGAAAGATTTTTTTTCTTCCTCCTTCTTCTTCATGCCATTCAAACTGTAAATTTGAATCTGTGGGAGAAGAGGGAGGCTGTTTGTGGCTATAGCTCACTAGTTCCAATTACTGCTCTTTCTGCTGCACTTAAAGCCGTGAGGGACGCCGGGACTCGCATGTTTTAACCCCTCAGCCCCAAAACACACGAGCAGCCGTGTTTTCTTTGGATCAGCCGCGGTCAAAGGGAACAGATCGTATCAGATAGTTTGGAAATAGATCGAAGCAGACGTGAGGGATGACTTAATTGATAAACAATGAGGCTGACGGCTTTTTTTTTGGATGTTAACCCAACAGCTGCACATACAGTCGTAGCTCAGGTCCTGACAGTGATTTATCCTACCGGTGGGATGGCTGCAGACCAAATCTAAACCGAAAACTAAATAAAAAACCCGTACACTGAGGAGAAAGCTGTTGGAAAGTACATCCAACGTAGTGAAATATCTCTGAAGAGTTGGTGTGCAGAGGAGCATGAAAAGATTGTAGAAAATGAAAATATTGACACTGAACATGGCAAAATGAGATGAACCTGTTCAAAATGGTTTCAAAGTGGTAAACAGAGGAGGTAGTACAGTGGTACCTCTACTTACGAAATTAATTGGTACTGGAAGTAGATTCGTAACCTGAAAATTCCGTAAGTAGAGACACGTTTTCCATGTAAATGCCCTAATCCGTTCCAAGCCCCCCAAAATTCGGACATAAATTTTTTATAAATCATAAAAATGCATCAAAACATGTAACAAATACATGTTACAATTAGATTACTGCACACTCGAAATGACAGAGAGGCCTTTGGAAGGAGTCGTAGCTTTTAGGGCTTCCTTTTGTTTTAATACCGTGCCGATCGTAGATGTATTACGGCCATATTCTTTGCCGAGATCAACCAAATGCATCCCTTTATCACACTTGTCTATTATCTCTTGCTTTGTTTGTATGGACAAAAAACTCTCTTCTCCTTCTTTTCTTCTTTTCTTCTTTTCTCCATCACTTTCTTGGGGTCCATAGTGAATAAAAGTTAATACACACACATAAAACTGTCCAAACATTTCGTGGCCCGACGGGAAAACGAAGAGGATGCTGGGATACACACATACACATAGAGGTCCCTCCTAGCCAATGGGATGCTAGGAAGATGCTAGGCGATAGCCAATGACAGAGCAGCTACAAGTACGTTTACGTTCGGTAAACTCTGGGAGCTGCGAGTAGCAACGCGTACTGTATTTTTGCCTTTTGTATCCTGAAATTTCTTTCGTAACAAAAGGCAATACTTTCCCGTTGAGGCATGTCGAAACCTTAAAATTCCGTCTGTAGAGACGTTCGTAAGTAGAGGTACCACTGTGGTTGGAGATCCATTCAGCGTGGAGAAACATCTTTCTACTGATGATGAGCAGAGGAGAGGAAACATGGAGATACTCATATATAGAGTGAAAAAAATGTCCAAAATAACATAAATTAGTCTAAAACGATTTTTAAAATGTCAAAAACTGAATTCAACTTCAAATTAAATTCAAGTAAAGGATATAAATTTGTCCAACATGGCTGACGTTTACCCCCCTAAAATTTGTTGAAAATAACATTAATATGTCCAAATGTATTTAAAAAAAATGTCCACAATTATAGAGTCACAGGAGTGCCACATCAAAATATAAATAAATAAATGTGGAAATAATTCAATTCAATTCAATTTTATTTATATAGCGTCAATTACAGTCAAATTGTCTCAAGACGCTTTACAGAACCCAAATGCCTGACCCCCAGAGCAAGCCCAAAGGCGACAGTGGCAGGAAAACACCCTTTTAACAGGGAAGAAACCTGGAGCAGAACCCGGCTCTATATAGGGGGGACCCATCTGCCTGCTGGCCGGGGGGTTGAGAGGGACAGAGGAGGGCAAGGGGGAGGGATGGGAGAAGAGGGAGGGGTGGGAAAGCAAGGAAAACACAACACACATTTGGATACATGCATGACAGGATATGTGACACAGACAAAGTATAAGCTAACATTGAAAACTGACTCATAGTTTACTCTGATGACATAAATATAAAGATAAATAAATAAACAAATAAAAAGGAAAACTTTGTCTTTGCTTTTAGCTTTTCTGTTTTTTCCTTTTATTTATTTATTTATTCATTCATTCATTCATTCATTCATTCATTTATTTATTAATATTTTTATGTTTTGATGTGGCACTCCTGTGACTCCATACACAATTAGTCAAAAATGACAAAAAAAATCACTGAAATGTTTGAAAAAAGCAACCAAAGTTACTAAAATGTATCTAGGATGACTTCAAAGTGATTCCAAAGTGTCCAGTATCATCCAAGGTGATACTGAGAAGGAAATAAAACCTGCTGGATTTATAAAATAAATGCATCTGTAGAGAGAAATACTTCAATATCTGTAGTATTTGGGCATGTTTTCCGGCATTTGTATTCTCCCAAAGACACATAAAATGAGACGCAAAGTGACCAAACAAGAAAAAGAACACAAAGAAGAAGAAAAGCATTCAACAAAAATGACATAAAACAACTGAAACAAGAAAAACAAGACAGAAAATGAGAAAAATGAGACAAGGAATGACAAAAACAAGATAGAAAACAACTAAAAGGAGACAGACGAGAAGAAAAGCAAGACAAAAAAAGAGACAAAATGAACAAGAATAGACAAAAAAATGAGGCTGAAACGAGAGATTTGTCATTTACTTTCTGTCCTTTTAACAACAAACATAAAAGCAGGGATGTGATAACACCAGAAATCATAGTTATGAAGTAAAACAAATAAAATACTTGAAGCTTTCAGTGATTTTAATAAAATATAGAGGCTAAAAGATGAGTTTGATCAACATGTGAGAGAATGATTTATGACCCTACACTGAAATTTATCCAAACAGTTTGTATCAGGATAAAAAAGAGGCTCACTATTTTCCTATTGTCTGTGTTTGCCCTTTAATGATTTTATGCTGGCGAGTGATGGCTGAAGGAATAATGAACATTCCTGGCAGCAGAGTGGATTGCTCTTTTGTCACATTATACCTGGGCTCCGTTCCAGAGTCACTCCTGATGAAAACCTGTTTAAAATACTTGGCTGCGAGCGAGAACATCGTCACACAGGAGCAACGCTGCAGCCAAACAAAGGATAACTCCACCGATACCACCAGCAGCAGATCCAATATGTGTAAGAAGTATTCATTTAAAACTGTTCATCACCCTTAGAGGTTTGAATCACATTAAATTTGTGACCAAGAACTCCAAGCAGCTCTGTTAAAATGTTACTGAAAAGCATCAGTCAGGACAATACAAGAACATTTAAACTTCCTGAAGATCTCCTGGAGTCTAGTTAAATCCATCATGAAGAAATGGAAGGAAGATTGGAATATGAATAAATCTGACTAAAGCAGGACGTCCTCAAGACCTGAGAGACTAGAGAGGGAGGCCACCAAGACTCTATGACTCCTCTGAAGGAGTTCCAGCTTCAGACTGTTCATCAACAACTGTTGTCTGTTCTTCACCAGTCAAAGCTTCATGGAGACAAAGAGAAAGACTCTGATGGAAAAAGCTCCAATTAAATGTGGACTAGAGAAGCATGGTGGAGACAGCATCATGATGAAGCATGGTGGAGGCAGCATTATGGTGTGAAGCACGGTGGAGGCAGCATCATGATGTGAAGCACGGTGGAGGCAGCATTGTGGTGTGAAGCACAGTGGAGGCAGCATCATGATGTGAAGCACGGTGGGGGCAGCATTGTGGTGTGAAGCACGGTGGAGGTAGCATCATGATGTGAAGCACGGTGGTGGCAGCATCATGATGTGAAGCACGGTGGGGGCAGCATCATGATGAAGCACGGTGGAGGCAGCATCATGATGAAGCACGGTGGAGGCAGCATCATGATGAAGCATGGTGGAGGCAGCATCATGATGAAGCACGGTGGAGGCAGCATCATGATGTGAAGCACGGTGGGGGCAGCATCATGATGAAGCACGGTGGAGGCAGCATCATGATGAAGCACGGTGGAGGCAGCATCATGATGAAGCACGGTGGAGGCAGCATCATGATGAAGCATGGTGGAGGCAGCATCATGATGAAGCACGGTGGTGGCAGCATCATGATGTGAAGCACGGTGGGGGCAGCATCATGATGAAGCACGGTGGAGGCAGCATCATGATGAAGCACGGTGGAGGCAGCATCATGATGTGAAGCACGGTGGGGGCAGCATCATGATGAAGCATGGTGGAGGCAGCATTATGGTGTGAAGCACGGTGGAGGCAGCATCATGATGTGAAGCACGGTGGAGGCAGCATTGTGGTGTGAAGCACAGTGGGGGCAGCATCATGATGAAGCATGGTGGAGGCAGCATCATGATGAAGCATGGTGGAGGCAGCATCATGATGAAGCATGGTGGAGGCAGCATTATGGTGTGAAGCACAGTGGGGGCAGCATCATGATGAAGCATGGTGGAGGCAGCATCATGATGAAGCATGGTGGAGGCAGCATCATGATGAAGCACGGTGGAGGCAGCATTATGGTGTGAAGCACGGTGGAGGCAGCATCATGATGTGAAGCACGGTGGAGGCAGCATTGTGGTGTGAAGCACAGTGGAGGCAGCATCATGATGTGAAGCACGGTGGGGGCAGCATTGTGGTGTGAAGCACGGTGGAGGTAGCATCATGATGTGAAGCACGGTGGTGGCAGCATCATGATGTGAAGCACGGTGGGGGCAGCATCATGATGAAGCACGGTGGAGGCAGCATCATGATGAAGCACGGTGGAGGCAGCATCATGATGAAGCATGGTGGAGGCAGCATCATGATGAAGCACGGTGGAGGCAGCATCATGATGAAGCATGGTGGTGGCAGCATCATGATGTGAAGCACGGTGGGGGCAGCATCATGATGAAGCACGGTGGAGGCAGCATCATGATGAAGCACGGTGGAGGCAGCATCATGATGAAGCATGGTGGAGGCAGCATCATGATGAAGCACGGTGGAGGCAGCATCATGATGAAGCACGGTGGTGGCAGCATCATGATGAAGCACGGTGGAGGCAGCATCATGATGAAGCACGGTGGAGGCAGCATCATGATGAAGCACGGTGGAGGCGGCATCATGATGAAGCACGGTGGAGGCAGCATCATGATGAAGCATGGTGGAGGCAGCATCATGATGAAGCACGGTGGAGGCAGCATCATGATGAAGCACGGTGGAGGCAGCATCATGATGAAGCATGGTGGTGGCAGCATCATGATGAAGCACGGTGGAGGCAGCATCATGATGAAGCATGGTGGTGGCAGCATCATGATATCTGTAAAATAACCAAATATTTATCAGATTTCAATAGTCAAAAGATTTTTCATGTGGATATTTTTTACAGTTTTGGTCTGTTTATTTTTTTTTTACATTTAACATGAAAATTAATACTCTTTTTTTCTAGTTTTCTGTGATTTCACCAAACAGCAAAAACCTTTAAAATAACAGGAAATTAAAATTTGTTTACAAAAGTGTCAAAATTTCATCAGATTCCCCAGATATGGAAACCCAGTCGGTCAAGTTTTATTGTTCTCTATTCACACGTCTGGATAGGAACCAGTTCTGCTGAGAACCTGAACGTCTTCATTGGAGGTTCTGTGTGTTTTCAACGTCAGCTCGGAGCCGTTAAACGGATGAGCAGAGGAGTGTTTTTAACATGCAGAGTTCATGAGTGTGCTAATTGAAAGCCATTATGGGCCGCATTATCGTCCTGTCACGCTGCAGTCGAAGCGAAACCCACAAACCTGCAGCGACTCCAGAATCACTGTTTACAGCGTGTTGGAGCAGCTGTCAGGCCGAGAGCTGCTACGACCACATCACAGCTCCGCAAACATTGCATAAGACAATATTTACCCAAAAAAACCCAAGTGATGCAAGAAGGCTCAGTATTCCTCACACAATCCACGGCGTGTTTATCAAAGGAATGACTGATCATAATATCGGCCTTATTGGTCTCAACAGAAATGCCACAACCATCTTGCAGATTACTCCTTGATGAGGAAAATGCAATTAAAACGTCAAGTGCGTTTTATTAGATTCTACCCACCCTGCAGGGTTTTAGCAGCCCCGGGAGTCCCTGGATGCTCCGGCGATGGATGGCATATATAGAGCTGCGAGCAACATTAGCAGTCGTGCCAAAATAACAGCCGCTCGCTCCCCGATGAGCCGCCTTTCATCATCACAATGCAGCATGCAGGAGGGCGGCGTCCATACGGCCTCCATAGAAGCTTCCAGCAGCAACGTGAAGGTCGAAACCACACCGAGAAACGTCTTCAGAGCTGCAAGGAAGAAGACGGTGGAGTGAAACACTGAGCTTCTCTACGTCTACACCCGTCTTTTATCCAACAATCAGAACTGATGAGACACAAACCTGTGAGAAGCTCCTTCAACAGTTCAAGAACCTCTTTATTTAGACGATGGTTCTTCATGTTCTTTGGTTCGGAGTCAGAAACAGCAGACTCGAACCAGGTCCACAAATTTGTCCAAAAAACCCCCAAAACAACAAAAAACAACTAATAAACTCTTGTGATAGACATTTAAAAAATGTCTGAAATGACTTGATATCGTCTGAAATGTTTCCAAAGGATTTTAAAGAAAAATGGCTTAAAATAAGTCTAAAATCTAACATTTGTCAAAATGAGAAAAAAAATGTCCAAATTAAGTAAAAATAAAATCCAAAATGTATAAATTACAAACAATATCTAGTAAAATCACAGAAAAAGCATTATTTTACATGCTGAATATAAAAAATAGAATATATTTTTAATAATCTGTAGTTTTATAAACATTAATTTCTGCTGCTAAAATAAGCTGTCAAAATGAATCCATCCTCATGATTAATCTGATTACACTGATTAACCCATCTGCAGCTCAGAATGACTGAGAATCCCTGAAACACATTTCTTGCAGTTTGTCCAAGTGGACTTGCCGTAGGCCGAATGGGAATGTGATCCGGTAGAAGCAGAACTCAGAGTGGAAGACGGTAAACGGTAGAACCCGACTGATTTATCGGCAGGACGATTACTTCGGCCGATGATTGCTCTTTTCAGAATAATCATCATCGGCTGCAGTTTTGCCGATTAAACGCCGATATATTCTGAATTTCTCATAAAAGAGTAAATGCTGTTAATGATGTCATTCAGTGGTGTGCACAGATAGACACCAGGTGGTGCTAGAACACCCGCCCTTTGCCCTCAGCAGCAGGAGGTGCCCTCTGCCTCTCAACTTTTTTTTAAAATTTAGACTTTACACACACACACACACACACACACACACACACACACACACACACACACACACACACACACGACCCGTGCCGTGCCGCGACCCGCCCCGCCCCATCTCGTAACGTGAACATGAAGAGCGGACACACGCGTGGCAGCATCTCCACCCTGACTGTAGCCACCAACCAGGTAACACTTAATTAAATGAATCAAGTGTACTGTTCATCAGCCTCAGTTGCCACACGGTACATTTCTTTGTCTCTGTTGTGAAGTAGCCTGTCTCATGCAGCTCTAAACAACCGTGCCTAAATTAGCCGACTGCCCCTGTCAGAAAGTCCTCATATTTCGACTGGAATATTGTCTGGGTTGTGTGATATATGTGCATTTCCTCCTTTGCTGACTTAATCGAATGTTAATGTTTTTTCCGTAATGTCCCTGAACGCACCTCGAGTGTCGTGTTTTTTTCTATGGGAAAAGCCAGCGTGTCGTCATTTGTTACGGTCACGTGGTACAAGACCGCTGCTGGTTGGCAAGAACCGGCAGTAACATAACGGCTTTCTATGAGAACGGTATCGGGTTTGAAAGAAATACGTAAAGTTATCGCTTTTCATGAATGAGATTGCACATGTATTTACCACAATGGTAATATCGTGTGTGGTTGTTGGTTGTACGAAGCGTTCCTTCGCGTGAAGCGATCTCTACACTTTGGGTTTGGTTCAGTGTTGTCATGTGTTACCGATCGGTTTTTAGGCGATGAAAGTTTACAAAAGTCGAATGAAGCATATTCAATAACATCTCCTTAAGCCAGCAGCCTCCTATTTGTAACCATATTTGTTTCTGTATGCGTCTAGCGATCGTTTTTTAGAATTGTCCTATTTTCGATCACTAATGCTGTGGGTCTGTTACTGTTACATAGAAGCCATACTGCAGACAAAAAATACAGCAACTTCTTGACGTTTCTTTGATATCTTGTTGAAGATTAACAGAAGATATATTATTTTTAATTCATAATTATATATTTTTGGGTGGGTGAACTGCCCAGCGGTGTCAATCAATTAAAAATAAATGTCGGTGAAGGAAATGTCCGGTCACAATGAAGGATCGTCAACCCGCCCAGTCTTCAAATTGTAGGGATCTGACAAGGTTTCACTGTTTCCCTGATATCTCAGCTTACTCACGTATCTTTGTCGGGCCTCAGGTGATAAGGATTGAGCATAATCGGACAATTTCACGGAAGAATAGTTCGCATTGTTATCATCAGCCATTGTTCCTCTGGTTCCTCTTGCCAACCAGCGCGGTAATCACGTGACTTCGTGACGTCACTGTTTGTAAACACTGGCGTCTCCCATAGCTGCAGTTTGTTGACTAGTTTCTTCCGCACATGTTCGGACTGAATGCGTGTTGCATTTTTCCTTTACTTGCTGTGTGTAAATGACCAAAGGTGAGTGGTCTTGTGTTCCCCCAGTGCAGACCGTGATTATACACTGTTCTTTGTTACCTGTTGGTTGTTATTGATCCTTTATGTGACGGACATTAGCTTAGCTATTAGCCAATCACGTTGTCGATTGTCAGCGTGTGTCTGGTTTGTTGCTAATGTTACGTGAGTTAATGTGATTGAAATGCTATGCCACACACATTATTTTGCAGTTTATGCTGTTGTGTTTATGTGCATTTAATGTTATTTCTCTGTATAATTATCATTATTTGTGGCTGTACTTATGGCAGATGCATCACTGATTTATTATTCCTGTTTGTTTGTAATATTTCAGAACCACAGCTCTCTGTAGTACAGCAGCCTTTTGAGTTATCCACCAATAAATACCAGTAACCTGTAGAGTCTGGCTGCCTGTTCTCTAACCAGAACACCTCACACCTTCTGACACTCTGAAACCACCCACCTGGAGACCCTCTCTCCTTTTTAGCCCGCCTGCTTAACAAGCTCCACTACCCATAATAATAATAATAATAATAATAATAATAATAGTCAATTAATGACATAATGTGATGACGATGACCACACAACCAATGTTATCTGGTGAATTGGTACGGCATGTGATCAGTATACTGTAACTGAATATTTAGTGTGTGTAGGTTTATTATTAGCCTACATTAGGTAGAGGCAACACTTGCTGTGACTTATTTGCTAAATGACAAAAAGAAAACGTAGCTTTCTGCCTTGTTGTAGCCTAATGTCAGGAATCAGTGTTGATGTTGTCGATCTCTTTTAATTTATCAACGGCAGCATGAAGGGAAAGGATCAACAGAGACAAAGAAAGGGAGCTACATGTCATTTACAGTGTTACGGTACAATGTTTTATTAAACCTTTGTGTGTTATTATGAAGATGTTAAAATAAATGCCGTTACAGAAAACGTGTTCCTGATTTTTAATTTTATTTTATTTTTTATCAAATCTCACACTGTTATATTAAGGCAGACAGTGGCTGCAAAAGGTGCCTTTTTTTCCACTGAGCACCTGCCCCCCAAAATGTCTGTGCACGCCCCTGATGTTCCCTTTAAGCTCCAGCAGGTAACATTACAGGAGTGGGCGGAGCCAGCAGGTAAGTATAAGACGGCGCTGTGAAATTAATAATGACTCAACATGTCTCCAGGTACAGGTAACCCTCCTGTTGTCTTCATTTACGGGCACCAAAAATATTGTTTCTTTGTCTGAAAAAAATCCCCAAATTTGTGATAAATTGTAAAAACCTTAGAGAAGAAAATTCCAATAATTTCCAATAAAGATTCTCTAAAACGTTTTATTTAAAAATTTATTTAAAAAAGCTCCCAAATCTGGCAAGAAATTTCTCGTAAATATTTGTAAAAATGAGTAAAAATCTTCCAAAAAATCCTAAAAATATCTAAAGTGATTCCATATTTATCAGTAAAACTTCTTATATAGTTTTAAAGAACATTCGGGGAAAAAAATCCACCAAAATCCAGCAAATTTCACTGGATTTTGGTTGATTTTTATCTGAATGTTCTTAAAGAAACCATTTTAACATTTCTTTTTTTGCACCAAAAAATGTTCAAAGATTTCCCAAAAATGTTGAAAATGTGGACATCAGAAGTTTCACTGAAAAAACATATATTATTTTCCACATTTTCAAACTTTAAGACGGGTCAATTTGACCTGCAGGACGACAGGAGAGTTAAGAGGAAAAGTCTGTGATTAAAAGGCGTTACAACATTAAATGTCAAAGAGCATCAGAGGGCTGCAGAATCAATGTTTTACACTGAGTTTACTCATTATGTTGTTTATACACAGCATGTGTGTGTGTGTGTGTGTGTGTGTGTGTGTGTGTGTGTGTGTGTGTGTGTGTGTGTGTGTGTGTGTGTGTGTGTGTGTGTGTGTGTGTGTGTGTGTGTGTTTAAAAGAACAGAGATATAGATTTACAGATAAATACGGATTATATCTGGTAAAATTACTGAAAAAAATATGAACTTCTATGTTGTATGATGCAAGTCAAAACTGTAAAAAGAAAAAAGATTACTAGTGTTTTTATAAATGGTAATTTGTTATAATTATTCAGATTGTTTAAATGTTCAGTTGTAAAAATTCTCTGTTTTTCCACGACTGCAATCAGCAAAAAAGGTTTAAGTTATTTACGAATAGATTTACAGAAAAATACAGATTAGATACAGTAAAATAATTGAGAAAAATATAAAGTTACATGTAATATGGTATAAAAAGCCAAAACTTTACAAAAATAAAATAAAAATCAAGTTCAAAAAAGATATCAAAAATAAATATTTTTATGAATGGAAATGTGCTAATTTTTCATTTGTTTAATCCGTAAAAAAGTTTAACGGTTGTGTTGCGAATATAGATTTATAGGAAAAACACATTATATTTATTTTAATCAAAGGGAGAAAAGAATAATTTATTTACTGACTTTCAAAATAAAACAATCTAAAACTGTTAAAGAAAATGTCTGCATCATAAATCTGTATTTTTGAAAATAATAACTAATGGTTGACAAGGTTAAAAACTATTTTGCAGATATTTGAAGTAATTTTTATTTTATTTTATTTTATTCATTAATTTATTTTTTATCCATTTTGTACAGTTTTTGTTACAATATTTCCCTTTTTAAGTCACATTTCATCTTTTTTTGCAGAGTTTTGAGTTTATTTAAATCTGCTAATAACATAACTGTTTTGTAGATATTTGAGGTAATTAAATTCATTTAAACGGTATTTGATTTCATTTACTTTATTTTATTTATATTATTTTATACCATTTTTACACTTTTTGGATGTTCTAATATTTTCTCCTTTTTTACAGGATTTTTAAAGTCCAGACTTTTCTTTCTTCCTGTTTTTTGAATGTGTTATTTATTTTCTATCTTCTCCTAATTTAAGGAACTTTAATTTGCGGCTCACCTGAAGTTGGAGCAACGAAGAGAAAACTTTTTTTAAAAAGGAGCCATTTTTAATGTTTATGTCTTAATTTGCCGTTAATTAAGCGGGTTTGGTGACCTTTAAACAGGAGTTTGTTTGGTTTCTCCTGACGAAGACGCCGCAGAAAACACAAATAAAAAAGAAGGAGAAGAAGGAAAATAGATCTTTTTAATGGAGTTTAACAATCGGTCTCCTGTGGACTCATTAGGATGACCGCTTTGACTTATTTTACAGCCACTGGTAATTAGTATCTGCAGGAGTTATGGCAGCAATCACACAAGTTTTCCTTTGACTTTCTCCCCGTCAGACATTAACTCTGCTGTTAAACTTGCTGCAGGACGGCGGTCAAACGTGTAAAAAGACAGCAGCCGTAAAACCAATAAAACTGTAGGGTTCCTTCTGGGGAACTTTAATACTTCCAGCGATATGATAATTCTTTTCACTTCCAAGCAGCCGTTAAAGGAAAAAGAAAAAAAAAAAGACAATTTTCACAGCCGAGGTGGAGACCGGCTGATGGGTGGGGGCAACGGAGGCTGTGTGGGGGCAACGGAGGCTGTGTGGGGGCAACGGAGGCTGTGTGGGGGCAACGGAGGCTGTGTGGGGGCACCGGAGGCTGTGTGAGGGCAACGGAGGCTGTGTGAGGGCAACGGAGGCTGTGTGGGGGCACCGGAGGCTGTGTGGGGGCAGCGGAGGCTGTGTGAGGGCAACGGAGGCTGTGTGGGGGCAGCGGAGGCTGTGTGGGGGCAACGGAGGCTGTGTGAGGGCAACGGAGGCTGTGTGAGGGCAACGGAGGCTGTGTGGGGGCACCGGAGGCTGTGTGGGGGCAGCGGAGGCTGTGTGAGGGCAACGGAGGCTGTGTGAGGGCAGCGGAGGCTGTGTGAGGGCAACGGAGGCTGTGTGGGGGCAGCGGAGGCTGTGTGGGGGCAGCGGAGGCTGTGTGAGGGCAACGGAGGCTGTGTGAGGGCAACGGAGGCTGTGTGGGGGCACCGGAGGCTGTGTGGGGGCAACGGAGGCTGTGTGGGGGGCAGCGGAGGCTGTGTGGGGGCACCGGAGGCTGTGTGAGGGCAGCGGAGGCTGTGTGAGGGCAACGGAGGCTGTGTGGGGGCACCGGAGGCTGTGTGGGGGCAACGGAGGCTGTGTGGGGGCAGCGGAGGCTGTGTGAGGGCAACGGAGGCTGTGTGGGGGCAGCGGAGGCTGTGTGGGGGCAGCGGAGGCTGTGTGAGGGCAACGGAGGCTGTGTGAGGGCAACGGAGGCTGTGTGGGGGCACCGGAGGCTGTGTGAGGGCAACGGAGGCTGTGTGAGGGCAACGGAGGCTGTGTGGGGGCACCGGAGGCTGTGTGGGGGCAGCGGAGGCTGTGTGAGGGCAACGGAGGCTGTGTGGGGGCAGCGGAGGCTGTGTGGGGGCAGCGGAGGCTGTGTGGGGGCAGCGGAGGCTGTGTGAGGGCAACGGAGGCTGTGTGGGGGCAGCGGAGGCTGTGTGGGGGCACCGGAGGCTGTGTGAGGGCAGCGGAGGCTGTGTGAGGGCAACGGAGGCTGTGTGGGGGCACCGGAGGCTGTGTGGGGGCAGCGGAGGCTGTGTGAGGGCAACGGAGGCTGTGTGAGGGCAACGGAGGCTGTGTGGGGGCACCGGAGGCTGTGTGGGGGCAGCGGAGGCTGTGTGGGGGCAACGGAGGCTGTGTGAGGGCAACGGAGGCTGTGTGGGGGCAGCGGAGGCTGTGTGGGGGCACCGGAGGCTGTGTGGGGGCAGCGGAGGCTGTGTGAGGGCAACGGAGGCTGTGTGGGGGCAGCGGAGGCTGTGTGGGGGCAGCGGAGGCTGTGTGAGGGCAACGGAGGCTGTGTGGGGGCAGCGGAGGCTGTGTGGGGGCAGCGGAGGCTGTGTGGGGGCAACGGAGGCTGTGTGGGGGCAGCGGAGGCTGTGTGGGGGCAGCGGAGGCTGTGTGAGGGCAACGGAGGCTGTGTGAGGGCAGCGGAGGCTGTGTGGGGGCAGCGGAGGCTGTGTGAGGGCAACGGAGGCTGTGTGGGGGCACCGGAGGCTGTGTGGGGGCAGCGGAGGCTGTGTGAGGGCAGCGGAGGCTGTGTGAGGGCAACGGAGGCTGTGTGAGGGCAACGGAGGCTGTGTGGGGGCAGCGGAGGCTGTGTGGGGGCAGCGGAGGCTGTGTGAGGGCAGCGGAGGCTGTGTGGGGGCAGCGGAGGCTGTGTGAGGGCAGCGGAGGCTGTGTGGGGGCAGCGGAGGCTGTGTGAGGGCAACGGAGGCTGTGTGGGGGCAGCGGAGGCTGTGTGAGGGCAACGGAGGCTGTGTGGGGGCAGCGGAGGCTGTGTGAGGGCAGCGGAGGCTGTGTGGGGGCAGCGGAGGCTGTGTGAGGGCAGCGGAGGCTGTGTGGGGGCAGCGGAGGCTGTGTGAGGGCAACGGAGGCTGTGTGGGGGAAACGGAGGCTGTGTGAGGGCAGCGGAGGCTGTGTGGGGGCAGCGGAGGCTGTGTGAGGGCAGCGGAGGCTGTGTGGGGGCAGCGGAGGCTGTGTGAGGGTAATAGAGGCCGTACCATAAAATATTAAACAAGACATAATAATAAAAGATTCTAAAGATCGACTTTTATGGAGGATTTTAAATGTTCATCTCAAATATAAATAAATAAAATTGATTTGAAATAACAAGTTGAATGAACTTATTTTTCTCAATTTGCAGACTTTCTGTCATAATTACGCTAAATGAGTACATAACACTTAAAAATTCATCTTAAACAACGTAGAAAAACTAGTTGGATCAGCTTAATTCTATATAATTAACCAACTTAAAAATGAGTTCATATTATATTAAAATTACTTTTAAATAACTCAAAAATTTAATTGGATCAACTGAAAAACTCATGTTTATAATTACAGTAACACAACATTTTCTAAAAAAAAATCGTAAATTGCGTAGAAAAGCAAGTTGGACCAACTTAATTTTTTTATGATTTTTCAACTTAAAAAGTTGTGTTCCTACCTCTAATTAATTATATAAATAATAATAATAATAATAATAATAATGAAAATTCCTTTTAAATAACTTCAAAAAATCCAGATGGAACAATTTCAAAACTTGTGTTCCTGCTAATAATCATTAATTAATTATACAAATAGTAATAATAATAATAATAATGATGATAATTAAAATTTCCTTTAAATGACTTTAAAAAATCTAATTGGAACCACTAAAAACTTGTGTTCATAATTACAGTAATTAGGTTCGTAACACTTAAAAATTCATCCTAAATAACGTAGAAAACCTTGTTGGATCAACTTAAAGGTTTTTTGGGGGGGATTTTTGAACTTAAAAATGAATGTTCATTAAAATTCATTTTTAATAACTTCAAAAATCTATTTGGATCAACGTAATTTTTTATGATTTTTCAACTTAAAAAAATCATTTATGCTACTACTAGTAGCATCATAATAATAATAATAATCTGCAAATGTAGACTTTTTATCGTGGATTTGAAACGTTCAGCTGAATTGAATGAGGTTAACTCAACTTGAACTTGGTTTTAAATGAACTGCTACAGAAAGCTGAGCTTAAATCAGGCTGAATATTAAGTTGATTAAATGAGTAAATTAGAATGAAGCGTCTAATGAAGCGGTTCAATCAGGACCTTTAGAATCGACGCCATCATTGAGGAAGCAGCGATAGTTTGTACGTCCAGAAACTTCTCAGATTTATGTCCTAATCCTGAATAATGGAGCTCCGTCCAGTCGTAAAGGAGCATCAGCAGGATTTTCTGATGCCAGCTGCAGCTTTTCTAACAAACACCGTTAACGGTCCAAAATAGAAACTTCTCCAAGTGCTCATCAAGAGGCAACAAGGCCTGTCTGAAGCGTGTTGTTGTCTTTTTTACTCGCCGCTCCTTTTACTGCCCATCTAATGGCTTATTTATTACATTCATTCTTTATTCTCCGGCTCCTGTGTGGCCTCATTACGACTATAGCACTGCTCTGGAATTCCAGGATAATTACCGCCTTCATTGTTTTAATAAGAGTCTCGGTCAGCGCGGATCTTCTGCTACGTCTTCACAGTTCCCGGGGGACGGATATGAGGGCAGCACCGGACAGATGGAATCAGACGCACTGCAGGTAAATATTTATACGCAGGAAGCTCCAATCTCATCAGCCGCCTTGTAAAGAAGAAACGGCCGTAAATCTGAGCGGCCTCAATAAGTCCGTGATGCAACTTCAGAGCTGCACTTTTCTGCTCGTCCTGAGGAAACGTTCAGAAACGGAGAAGACAACCCGAGATGGATAAGAGATGGAAAAGAGATGGAAAAGAGATGGATAGGAGATGGAAAAGAGATGGATAAGAGATGGAAAAGAGATGGATAAGAGATGGAAAAGAGATGGATAAGAGATGGATAAGAGATGGAAAAGAGATGGAAAAGAGATGGAAAAGAGATGGATCAGGTGGAGCATCAGCGAGGGACATCAGAAACGTCAAAATATTTAGCAAAACATTCACAAATTGATGGATTAGTCCGGATGGTTGGATGGTTTCTGTTTTCACCCTCAGAAAAAGAGCGGGAAACCACACCTACTGGAAAATAAAAAAGTTTGAGTCATTTTAGATCATTTTTGTGTCATTTTGATCAAGTTTTATGCTATTTTGGACATTTTTTGACAAATTTTAGTAAAATCTTGGCTCGGAAAATTTTTGAAAAATAAAAGGTTATTGAGACTATTTTTGTGTCAATTTTGGATAATTTTAAGTCATTAAGGACAATTTTTGTGTAATTTTGAACCATTTTTGACTTTTAAAAAAAGTTTCTGTCATTTGAGACTATTTTTGTGTCAATTTTGTTTTGGGCAGATTTTAAGTCACTTTACAGACTTTTTGATTAGTTGTGGACAGATTTAATGTGATTATCGATATTTTTAAGTCATTTTAGTTAATTTTTCTGTAATTTTTTGACTGAAGTGGTCGTTTTAGACTATTTTTGTGTCAATTGTTAGTTTTTTTTCAT